>NC_081413.1:328142943-328447229 GCF_030272615.1 Cryptomeria japonica | reverse complement strand
TACAATAGCATCTATAATGCCTGATCCAGTAACGGTTTCTGCTATGTTCTTTACGTAAAACCTTTAACCTATATTTCGCATAATAGGTCTGCCTAATATCTTCCTTTTTTTTCGCTTACAAAATGTCTACAATGATCTCTATTATATATAAGAGTCATTTTACAACTTGCCAAGTCGGCTTACAAAGTTTTTACAATAAATAAAAAAATATAATATATCAAAAATCCTGTCGGCCTCTATGCCAGTATGCTTCCTTTCTCTGTGCCGGTGCCGGTGGTCTGAGCGTCGGTGTAGAATGTGATCTGTTGATGCCGGTGAACTATCTTGCCGGTGTAATGCCTTGCCGGTGCCATAGGATTGTAAGGTTGCCATTAATGACAAAACCTTCAATCACCTACAATGTCTCATTGGAGTGTGCATATGCCAACACTATCAACTATTCACTATTGTTGAACTATTAATTATTTCTAAACTATTAATCTTTCCATATGAGAGAAAGAGAAGCCTTATATAATGCTCTCTTTACAATGAGTGGCCAGGATCAAATCCACCTCAATGGCCAAGATTTTACGATAAAACCCTAATTAGGGTTTGTTACAACAAACTTCCTTTTGGTCAATGAAATAATTACAATAATTTAGACACATGTTTATCTTAATTTCTAACCAATGAGAATTGAGGTTAGGTACATAAAATAGTATTTGATGACGCACCATATGTCACTTGCTCAACCATGAAATGAATCAAGTTCATTGAACTTGGACTTGCCGATGTGGAAGTAACTTGATTGGTTGATGATGAGAGGATGCCATCTTAGCTTGCTCATCTAAAACTTTCTTGATCACATTCGCTCTTCTTTACTCTAACTTGGAAATTTTCCTCCTTGTGATAACCTTCTCGGATCTTGAAATTCTTTGATGACCTTCTAGTATTCCTTTTTGATGTGTGAATGCTTTCCTATCCTTTTATAGTTGCCTATCATCCACTTCCTTGAACTTGAGCGCAATCTTTGTTTTTGTTATGATATCCCTCTTTCATGCCTTGGATGTGCAACTTGAACTTCTTCATGTGATTGATCTTCTTTGTATGACTTGTGAAGTCCTTCTATGAGGTTGATCTGCCTTCTACCTCTAATCCTGATATGCAAAAGAACTTCTGGAAAGTTCTTAAGTTAGCTAGGAGATTCACTCCAATCTGCTCGTGATTCTGCAAAACTTGCTTTGAAAGAGGTTTGATTTGTAATATGCTTGCTCATTCTCAGCTGCAATTCACATTGATTTCTTCTCCTTTATCAGACCTGCAAAACAACAGACATTACTTCAAACACGTATAACATGATACATTTCACATTCAGCCTGTTATACCCTCTAAGAAATGGTAAAACGGAGGTTTTAATCCTCTTCTAAGTCTGCTTAAACATGCTTCACGTTAGGTCTGGAAATGACACTTTCAGAACTTGCAATTCTTATTTAAAATCTGGAAATAATGGTGAAAGACTCTGTTCAAGTCTGGATGTGGATTGCCCTGATTCCCTTGACAATTTGCCTTTGACTAGGACTTAGACCTGATTTGAATTAGAATTCGCCCTTTGGTCTGATCTGATCTGGAATTCACTTTGCAAGCTGATGAAGGCTGATAAAATTCGCAGCACTAAGTCTGCTAACACTGGTCTGCTGTTGATTCGCTCTTAGTTCTGACTTTGATTTGCTTTTGAATTGGGAATTAATTCCTCAAAATCCCCTTTATATGTGATGTAGGTTTTCTCTAGGAGGGGGTCGGCTTTCTTTACAATGCTTTGATTAATTTTTATTTTTTTTAATTAATGATTTGCATTTCCCATGTGAAGGACCGACATAACTCTTGCAATGTTCTTTTATTTTATTTATATGAATTTAAACCCGATCGGTTATGTTTGACTACCATGTCTTTCTTCAAAAGTCTTCTTACTTTGCCCACCTTGGTGCCACATCAGCTTCATGCCTTAAAAATTTTCAAATAAAAGTATCTATGCCCAAGTGGGTCCTAGCATGTGTTTCAATAATCTCATATTTTTTAAATGTATGAAAGATGCCGACTAGGAGATGGCTCAATTCTGATTTCTTTTGTTTCAAAATCAATCTTTGACCAGCGTATTGTAGCTTGGAGTTTTTGAGGAATTTTTGAGTTTTAATGCGTTTTTGGGTTTTTGGATGATAGAATGAATAATGCAATTTGGAAATACAAGCCAGAACAATGACAATTACTGAAACTAAATTTCAGAATATCTGATTTATAAACAGCAATTAACAAAAGCAAAGAATTAATGAATTTCAACACTAAATTGCCAAATTTGGCCTACTAGAGGTCCAACGCCTTGCTTGGAGGCTTCTTTATTGACTTTATTGAATAGAAATGCTGCTACAGGAGCTTCCAAAGTGCACCAACAACTCCAATGGGTTTTATTCTTCTAAACAATAATTATCAAAAACAATTGAATTAATGGATAGCAATTCTGAAGCTTATTCTGAAATCTTGCCAGGAGATATCACCAAATTGACCCTCTTTCCCCTCTAATTTGCTGATATCATTCAAATGTGCCCTGAATTCACAAAAGAAATCATTGATCTACCCTAGTGACCTCCCAACAATGATTTTCCAGCCAATAGCTGCTGCTAAATTCCCTTTATTAATTTATTTGCATCCCACAGGCTGACTAGGATGGTACAGCTGACCTAGGAGAGGTACGGCTGACATAAATAAACAATAACTTGCTGAAAGTGTCAACCAAAGTGCTCAGATCTAATTATCAGACTATAACCCTGTTGTAGCTGCTAACAAATACTGATTTTTTACCTTATGGCAAAATATAACATTCCAAGCAAAATCGGTAGCTTAAATATGAGGGAGATTTCGTCCTCTCACCCAAATCTGAAGGTTTCCGTCTCCAAATTCAGTTCAGACACCTGCAATAGATGTTGCAGACCTGCAAATGCAAAAGCTCTCAAATACAATAAACTCCAATAATGCCCAAAACTTCACGGGAAGCCTCTTTTATTTCCCAAATTCCCACGCCCAAAAATGGGATGCAAAATTCCAAGATGCCATGGAGAGTATTCCTCCAATTTGAGCATTCAACTTGAGGGAAATCTCATCATGAAATAATCACCACTTTTTAAGTTACAATACTTTGCCTAGGAAATCGAACCATAGGGTGCGCTTATGATTTAACTTTATAAAGTTACTTTTATGAAAGTTTCTATTTTGGCATAAAATAAATTATAAGTTTAAAACTTATATAATGCACTTTTATAAAGTTACTTTATAAGATTTTTTAATTATAGAAAAAGTTAACTCTATAATGAATTATTATAAAGTGCATAAGATATAAAACCACCCAAGTCAAAAAATGATCAAGTATAAGCCCTCCTTGGTGGCAATATCGTCTCTTATCCACTGATTTCACCTACGTAGATGGCTAACAGGTGAAACTAAGACTCTTGAGTGATCACTGGAAAAATGGGAACATTTCCATGCTTGTGTGTTTTGGAGTCAAAGTGTCAACGAAATGTGTGGGGTATCTTATTTTTAAATAAAACATTTTTTTTAGTGTGTGGACCCCTATTTCTCCTTGACATCCTTGCTGGCATTAAGACTTTTTTTTCATGTTTTATCTTTGAGTGGGCCCTC
The DNA here is from genome assembly GCF_030272615.1 of Cryptomeria japonica. Lineage (NCBI taxonomy): Eukaryota > Viridiplantae > Streptophyta > Pinopsida > Cupressales > Cupressaceae > Cryptomeria > Cryptomeria japonica. Next base: position 328,443,563 of record NC_081413.1, on the reverse strand, counting down.
TATTTCATCTTAGCTGGCCTTAAATATACCTTCGTTATTTTCATCGGGTGCTTTGGGACTTAGGCATATGCCACGGTGGCTAAGGAAGCTAAGGATATGAGATGGAAAGGGTGCCGCAGTGAAGATGGGATGGAGAATGTGGAGTAAGGGACATGCCGCGGGGGAGAGTAAGGAACATGCCGCGGTGGGGATGTGGTAAGGAAGGTGGGAGTAGACATGCCGCGTGGAGAAGGAATTAAGGGAGGTGAAATTTAAGAACATGCCGCATTAGGAGAGGGATGGAAGATGTGGGGAGTAGACATGCCGCGTGGAGAAGGAAGTAAGAGAGGTGAAATTTAAGAACATGCCGCGGTAAGGGGGAAGTGGGGGATGTTGGTGAGGGAAGGTGGTGGAGTAAGAAGTAAGGAAGGAAGGCGCCGGGGTAGAGGGTGGTAAGGGAATGGATGGAAGTTAGTGAAGGGAGGTTAGGAGTTAGGATGTAGGATGGAAGGGTAGGTTTAGACTAAGTAGAGGGTGGTTTAGGATAGCATGTAGGTTAGGAAAAAGGTAATTAGGGAATAAAGGTGGGAGATGAGGATAGTTAGGTGGGTAGGTAGGGGATAGGATAAGATAGGAAGGTTAACAATGAGGGATGTAGGGGGTGAAAAGGATAGTTAGGATGGGATGGAGGTAGTGGAAGGGGTAGTGGTTAGGATAGGAAAGGAAAATAATTGGGTTAGGATGGGGTAGTAAAGGAGATGGAGGATGATGAAGTGGAAGGGAAGATGGAAGGATAGGAAGGAAAGATGGGAGTTAGGAAGTAGGAAAGTGAATGAAGTTTTAGGATATGATGTAGGTAGTGGTAGGGGTTAGGATATGATAAGAAGATAAGAAGGTTAGAAAATGGAGGTTAGAGGGTATAGGAAGTGGTGGAAGGTAGGGAAGTGAAGGAGGTTAAGGGATGGGATGGAAGTTAGGTATGTGAAGGTGAAGGTGAAGGGTATATGGAGGTGAATGGAATAGTTGAGTGATGAAGGAAGGAAGATGGAGGAGGATGGAGGGATAAAGGATGGGATGGAAGAGGATGAAAGGAGGAGAATGAATGAAAGATAAAGGATGTGTGGTACAATGGAAGGAAGGTGAAATGGAAGGGAGGCAAAAGGAATATGAAGGATGGAAGGTTACGGAAGGCATAAGGGATGGCAAGGATAAAGGATGAGAGATAGGATGATGGAAAGGAAGATGGAAGGAAGGATACCGCGGCTAGGGAGCGATGGATGGAAGGAGGATATGAAATGGAGGAAATGGGGTGGAAGGAAGGATGGAAGGATGGAGAGGCGGACTCCCTCATATGGATATTTTATCCTTGGATCCAAATTTCACTCTTTCATATATCTCTCACCTATCAGCTATCATTATCAATTGAAATATAGATTTGCTTGAGGATTATTCAATCACCCCGAACTTTCATCATGGAACTCCTAACTAGACACGACCTGAAAACTACATTGCATCCTCTCTCAAGTAAGAGGCTAAAAGCTCCAAAACTACTGCTAATCTAGGTGACTAAACTAAAACAACTACCCTAGAAAAAAAAGTAGGGGTCCCCATTTGCAATGGGGCGATGTGTAAAACCATCACAACACATCCCCTATAATAATTTTGGATGGCCTCTTTAGCCGTATCCATGACCTCATTAATATATCGCATTGCATTTTTCTCCCCATCCACCAAGCACAAAACCCTCACCAATAGCTTCATAACATACAAAGTACAAAGTAGAAACAAATTTAAGTTACAACTTACAATGAAACAAAATACTTTTTAAGTTTAGTAGTAAAGAATTCAATTTGAAAATTAAATTACCTTGACAATCTTTATAGCTCTAGTCATAAAAACATCAGCAATCCTTTCTCCATCAACCTTCTTTGAATAATTGTAGACTCAAAAGTATCTACTTCAAGAGAGTCAATAAACTAGAAATACTTTGGAACGTTAGAAAATCAATTGAAAGCCTTGTAGCATCTTATCGCATAAGCTCTTTTTCGTAGGGGTGATCTCTCATCAAGTGAAGAACCCATGGGTGATTATTAATATATTTTGTTATATCTATTGCTTCTTATACAATTGATCTCATTGAATCAATTTTTCGTATGCCCTCCTAAAGAAGGTCAAGAAAATGAGTTGCACAACGGATCCAAAAAAGTGTTTGATGCCTCTCTTGAAGTAATCTTCTAGCCACCATATATGCTGCTACATTGTCAATAATGACTTGGACAACATTTATAATACCCACCTTTAAAACAACCTCCTCCAGCAGCAAGCTCAAATTTTGTACATTCTTTAGTTTGTTGGAGGCATCAATTGACTTCAGAAAAACTAACTCGCCATTTAAAGCCAAAAAAAAATTAAGAGTGTGGTTCCTTCCATTTGTGCACCCATTTGAAAGAATTGTGCATCCAAACTTTCATCGTTGCTTCATTTCATTTTCCACAATTTGTTGTAAATGTTCAATAGCATTTTGGAACAACCAACCACTTAAAACATTTGGAGAAGACACCTTGTACCCTTTCCTGTAGTATGCAGCCCTGCTTGCTGCTAACTTTTGCTCTTTCATCCGACATATTTTTTCAAATAGTTTGTTTGCTATCTTGAATGTCTTGTTTCAATTTCATATTTGTAGAATTGGCATATAAGGAAAATGTATCTTTTTATGCAAATTTATTATTTTTTTATATTTCAGATCGTTTACAAATATTTTGTTCATACGAGCATCAACTTGAGATCATTACATGACACTAATATTTGTTCATATCGAGCAACCACAACCATGACGTTAATACTAGCTCATTTCGAGCAACCACACTAGAATCAACTTGTAGAAGACCAAGAGTCACGGATTAGAAACCAACATTAGCTCATTTCGAGCAACCACACTAGAATCAACCTATGGAAGACCAAGAGTCACAAATTAGAATCTACTTATTAGAAACCACCTAGAAGCCAACTGTGGAAGACTAAGAGTCACAACTTTGATTTCCATATTAGATGTCCCTTTTGAGATTTGAACTTTGATCTCTACAATGAGAACTCGATGTTTTAACCAATAGAACACAACCCCTTGCACTATGCAAATTTATTATTGAAAAAACATTAAAGAAGATATAGTTACTAAATACTGCAAATCAGAACATTCTATTAGATGGCTCCAACTAATACAAGTCTGCAAAAGGAAAAAGTATTCATGACTTTACACGGATCTGAAAACATTTATGGGAATCACAGGAAATTGTATAGCAGCAGCAGAAAAATACATTAAAACATTAATAATCATTTGGCTCAGACCACAAACTCCGCACAACTATAATCGCCTTGCAGGGAGAATAATGAATGCAAAGGATGAATGCTTCCACTGATAAATCTAATGAAGAGCCACACCCAATCCAAGAAACCGGCACTGTCAGCAACTCAAACCAAGACTAGCAATTAGCTTGACACTTCCCTTTGCTCTTCACGCCATCACCATACTAGCCACACATGGATGGATACACCACAGTGGTCAAGAGGGAAATCAAGTAAACAGCAATACAAGAATAATCCTTACGCCCAGCAAGAGATATCCACACAAGTCCGCATCCCAAGCAAGGAAAAGGTACCAATATCCCTATACGCCATGCTGGAACTTTCCCTTCAATGCACACGCCTAGATAACAATGAGCACGCTGCTAGCAATATCAAACCAATATTAATACATTTATCAGCTGAAAGTCTAACGCCTAGGAAGGGAAGAGTCCATGCCACTACAAAGTGACTACACACTCCCACGTCCCCCAATCTGCAGAATATTTTAACAAGTCAAGTGTCCGAAAAAGCCACGACCTCCTGCAAGATGATCACACCTAGCCAATCATATTCTCTATTATTATTAATTCTGCTTTCTTATTTGTCCAGCCATGACTACTGCCTGTATGTGACCTTTTAACCCACACATCTTCCCTGTGAGAATAAGTCGATTTAGCATGAATTCCTAGATGCCACAATGTCCTGCTAGATTTGTCTTTTCAGAAAATAGTGATTTTGGCTTGTCCTTGGCACCACATCAAAACTCCACAATGGCACTAGATTATTAGCAGCTCCCGAAAATCTTTTTTTTGACTTTGGCACAAGGAATGAATTTCAAAACAAACCCACATCTTGGTCAACTTTTGTCTTAATTTATTTGTCTGCTTGCACACTCTTTTTTGTTTTTGTTTTTTTGTGCCCTTGCCTTATTCGATAGGGACAAAGAACCAATATTTCCAATAAAATCACAACGCATAAGAGTCTTATGCACAGCATTAGAACGTAAAACGACCAGCAAGGATAATAACATGGCTTCCACAATAAATACACCTAGATTAATATTATATCCTTGGTAAGTTAAAAACTTGTGTAGATTTTTTTATCTAAAAAGCCTTTCTTATCTTTTTAATTTTCACCCTGAAAATCCCTAGTTTTGCCATAACTAGCTTATATATAATGAAATTATTGGTATGTTTTTAAAGGAATAAAAAGTGCCTAAGTCGCCGATTTATGCAAATACTAATTTACTTGGTTGGAAATGGGTGAACAAGAGTCACTATAGCAGGCTGCACGTAGGAGTTGTGGTGAAGATTGCCATGGATCTTGTTTGCTGGAAATCATTTTCTTTTATGAAACAAAACAAACATTTAGAATGTCATGTTAAGCCTGTGGCCAAAAGCCACGGTTTGTATTGTTTGTTGTATTTCAGTTTGTTGGCCACAGGCCAAAACAAACAATCTAATCTTTTTATGGACTTGACAGTTAACAGTTATATACTACATACATATAAATATAATAGCATAAGATATATGGAATAGTCAAGCAGAACTTGTATTAAGTTTATGATAGAAACACAGACTTCTCTTTTGATCGAACAAGCGTAAAGGCGCAAACTCTATTTCATCACCTGGCGGACTAAGGAAGCAGGGCCCACTTCTGGGAATGCCTAGTGATCTCTGTTGTTTTAGAAGTGTGTTTACTTTAGTTTTGACTGAATCTGTAAAATTACTTCCGCATTATTCACAAGTGTTGTTTACTTTTTACTGCTTACAATTTAATCATGAATCGTAAGATTATGATGCTAAGTTATCTCTGTCAATGGTTGTTCTTTCTTTACATCGCAATGTGATTTTCTGATCTGAACACTTTAAGATGTGATTTTAAGTTTTCAACTTATTACAAACTGCTGCTGATTTGGAGTCACCAAGCCCTTTATCTGAAAGTTTGTTTTCACCATGCTCTTCATTTGAAAGAACATTAGTGAACTCATCACAAAGAACATCATGGAAGTCATTAGTCTTAAAAGCATAACCAGATAAATCTGAAATTGGATCGAATGCTACTGTTATATCCTTTCTTCCATTCTCCATCTCATCCATGGTAGCTGCATGCATGACCAAAGAATCATTCTGAAACTCTGTCACAAAGTCCTCGCGTTTCAAGGCAATCCCTCCATAATTTTTTTCTGCTATAGACTCCTCTTCATCCACCTGCTCTTTCAAATGATTCAATCTTCTGAAAGCTTTAGAACTGTTCAAGTGTTCCCTCATCCTCCTACTCTGACTCTTCTGATCCAAACTCATCAAATGACAAATGTTTGATCACATCAGGAAAGGTGTTAAGCATTCCTCAACTCATGGATACTCTGCTGATTGGCAGAACTAGTTTCCCAACTATGTGTTTTGATTCCCCTATGAATTAATCTGATAATTGTGACATCGTGTCAATCATGGCATTTAACTTTCTTTCCATTCTGCTATGCAACTCACTTCCACAGGCTGGCAGGTTTGCAAGCTCTGATATCACTATAGTATGCAGCCCTGTTTGCTACTAAATTTTGCTCTTCCCACTCAGAGATATTTTGTCAAATAGTTTGCTTGCTATCTTGAATGTATTGTTTCAATTTAAGATTTGTACAGTTGGCATATAATGAAAAATGTATCTTGCTATGCAAATTGATTACTAAATAAACAACAAAGAAGATATAGAGACTAAATACTGCGAATCAGAACATTCCATTAGGAGGGAGACAAAAAGTTAATGACATTGGTCCAAGAAGTGGAAGAGTATGTGAAGACAGAAAATACATTTTTCAAGATATCGATTAATAAGATAAAAAGGGGCGATATAATGAGAGGAAGCGGCAGTGTGAAGGAGAGGAGAGGGGCGAGTGTGTGAGGAGAATCTGCCAAGGTAAGGAAGGGTGTGTGGCTGCGAGAGGAGAGTGTGGAGAGCAGGTGAAAAGGGGACTGTTATGCTTGTACAGAACAGTGGCACAAGCCATGAATAGGGGGTGTAAGCAATGAAATGTGTAAAGCAATTAATTTGCATGGTTTGTTTGCAATAGAAGGCAGAATAGAGAGAGGCCAACAGAAGGCCCAACTTGTGAAATGTATGTTTGCAGTTTTGATAAATAAATTTGTTCTTTGTTGCAATCTAAGTTTTGAAATTTAAAAAAAAATCTTTGTTCTGTTTTTGTGTTTGAGTTTGAATTTGTAGGCAGGAGGATTCTGTCTTGTATCAGAAATCACCAATAGAAGATCAAGAATCACTATTTAGAAATCCACTTTTATTTAGAAACCACTTACTTACAATTTAGAATTCCTCTTTAAATATCTCTATAGATAATTAAAATTAGATCTCCACAATGAAAATCCAATGTTTTCAACAATTAAGCTCAACCCCTTGAACAGAGGAAAACATATTAGTGTAAAAGCTCAATTAATATATTAATTTAGAAAGAGCATGGACGGTGTAATAATGTACGTCTATTGTTTGTTCGATGAAAAATGCCGATTTTGAGCCAATAGTGACTCTGTTATATTGGTTGAATTAATTATTGGTGGACAAAGTAAAGGCCTGATAATAAGCTCCAATTCGTAGTCTCGCCTGTTAATCCTAGATTTACCACTTAAGAATATAAAAAATTGTAATTAAACGAACCAATTCTCAAATGGCTGAATAACTGCAAGTCTCCAAGCCTATTTTAAGCTACTCTTGAGTATCTAATATGGTTTTTAAATCTCCAATTAAGATTTAATTAGTCAGTGATCAATTTTATAAAACCGTTGTTGCAGCCCCTCCTCTAGTGCTGTTTAAAAAAAAGATTTGTATAAAACATGGAAGAGATGGGGAGTTAAAAAAGACCTCCAAATTTCGGTTGAATGAGACAGCGGTAACAAAATTGGGGGCAGAAAGGAGTCTGGTTGCAGAGCGAGACCAACTGCGGCACACACATGCCGCCGCTGCCGCTGACTTCGCCGGGAGCCTCTCCATTATCGCGTCCATCACATCCTCGCTCAAACAATCCCCCTTTCCCCTTCCCATATTTTCTCTCCTTTTTTCCCTCTCTACACTAAACTACCGAAATTTGAACATAAATATTCTCAAGCGTAACTAGACCAAATGCAAGTTATTTTTGTAAGCTGCTCTCTTCCGTTTTTAAATCAAATATGATTCCTCGTCCTCTTCGACCCTCCTCAGCTTTGTTATGGTAGCACTAGGAGATAGAAAATTCAGAGTACATGACGAAAGTTGGGATTATTATTGGCAGTACGCTCTTTGTTTGAAGAGAGAAGTGCTGAAAAAGTGGAGAATTGTTTGTTAAAATTAGAGCAAGGAATGAAACTATAAAAGCAAAAATATAAAAAAGATAAGGTTTTAGTATCTATTTTTGATCATGTGTTATTTCTTTAGTTTGCATTTATCAAGATAACAAAAGTTGTTGATTTCTTGATCAAAATATATAGTAGAAGATCTAAAGAAATTAAGTAGACTGGGTGTGGTAGGACTTTCTTTTGAGGGATTTATGTGCTTATCCACTTCGTTGGCTATGTGTGGGTTTCATAAGTTGTTTGGTCTCGTAGACATTATTAAAAACATTCATTCATTGCATGGATCCCACATACTATTTGGGTCTAGTCAATATTATTAAAAGTTTTATCTATCTTAATGTTAGGCTAATAGTAATTTAGTTTTAGTTAATTAATATGGTTTAAATATTTATAAATAAAATGGAGAGTGTCTCTTCATATGGGAAGACAATGCAGAGCAAGAGATACCAATGGAGGACCTACAAGCTCGAGCAAACAGAGAAATGGAGAAATTCAGACAGCATCGTTCAGACGGGACTTTCCTAATAGGGACAAACAGGTTCTCGCTAGGGCGATAGATCAAGGAGGGGGAATTTGGAGGTAAGGAATTTCGGGGAAATCCAAGAAGGGCACTGGACCAAGAGTGTGACTCCACAAAGATCCAAGAGTTTAGCAAAATGGCTAGAATGGTGTAGGGAATCAAACATCCCACAAGGAGCAAATGGGATTTGAAGATGTCCCTCCTCAGAACCCTAATGTAAAACATGACCAGAATAAGACTCACTCGAATTTGCTTGGGATTCAAAATGAAAGGGTATGGACGGTTTTGGGCTACGAAAGCGGAGCAAAAAAATCCAACAACTGGCGCTCGAAAATCAATCTTTAAGGAGGCAAGAGAAAGGAAATCAAACAAGTAGACCATGGAAGGGCAAAGGGAAGCTTCATCCCGAAGATGGTCCTCAATTCACTTTAGTGAAAGATCAAGGTAAGTCCCAAGGCCCATACAATCCTATGATTAAAAAAAACTTCATTTTCTCAAAGGGAAAACAAGTGGAGGATTCAATAGAAAGATTGAAGGAGGTAGGAATGTTTATGAAATGGGGGGAGGATGTCACTCTCTCAGCAAGATTAGGGATTGGTGTGATAAAAATTAGGGAAAGAGTGTCCAGCTTCGTGCCTTGCCAAATGGATATTTTTTAGTAAAACTCCCATCCAATATGGATAGATGGAGAGTAATGAATAGTGGACCTTGGCTAATGGATGGCTTTGGAATTAACATGATTGATTGAAGGCCAAACTTTGACCCATGGAAACAGAAAAATGAATTTGGGCTAGTTTGGATCAAACTATACAACCTTCCAACTGAGTATTGGGAACAAAACATCTTAGTTGGCATTGGGAAAAACCTAGGTCCTCTCATCCAGGTGGATAAGAAAATGGAGGATTGGTGCTTTGGGACCTATGCTAGATTATGTCTTAGCCTAAGGCCTTTCTTGTTGAACAAACTTGGATGCTGAGAGAGGGGAGTGAATTAGCATATGCAAAAACTTGAGCAGACTAAATCACATAAACCATAACATCCATTCATCATTTGAGCATGAAAGTAAATAACTAAAACAACAAATGGATCCACACAAGAACACAAAGATTTTTACGTGGAAAACCCAAACTGGGAAAAGCCATGTAGGGAGAATCAAACTCACAATATATGTAATAAGTGTTTACAAAGATTTGGGTCATAGACCAAGGAGCTCGCTACTCTGGACTTGCAAGCTAAAGCGCGCAACCTTAGGGCAAGATACATAAGAGAGACTTGCACAGCTAAAGGGCACTTCTTCAAGGAAAGATAAAAAGTACTTGTCTAGATGCAACAATAATGATAATAAGAAATTGAACAGCACGAGACAATAGCATCTATCAATATGCAAATAACAGTCCATAGCTTAATACTCATGTGATTCATCTTCCATCTCTACGTTGTAACACATCCAAACCATTGTATTACCTTAAACTCACATCACATTCTCATCATACTTTACTTTATTCTGTCCATATCACTAACACATAACACACGCGCGCGCGCGCGCCTCTTCACACTACACAACTTATTTGTCCATTATATACCAACCAGATCATCCATAACCTCTATTAGGTCAACTTAAGGATGTAGTATGTATATACATTATTGACCCAAAACATTGCATGCAGAAGACAAAAGAGATGTGTGAAGATTCACACCAAGTCGACACACCTTCCCAATACCACCAAAAAGACTTCACATGCAACCAAAAACACATATGATGATTCATTTTACCCAAACACATAATCCAAACCTAAAAAATAAGATATGTGGACCACAACAAAAGTAGCATATCATGCTAGAACCATAATCCAATGATCCACAACACCCATACACAACTAACGGGATGAGGAATACAACTCATTCCTCTGCAACATCTTGAAACTACACAAACTCTGATCATACACATAGACATCGCTCATAGAGAAACATCTGAAAAATTGAAATATAAGAAGATTGGTTGACCATGGCCATTCCATACCAATTCATAAGTCCATTTGATACATATCTGGTTCAACCATACATTACCAGACAAGAGTATGATCCACCAGAGTAGTTTCTAGACCAAGCAAGTAGACATTCATCCTCTGAAAACACAACATAAACATCAATACTTACCATCATGAATACTTAGTTTCCATAGAATATCCTAAAAGCAACAACTCACTTTGCACAAATAAAATTGTATACGACTATGTATAATATCACTTATTGACAAACATCTAGACCAACATCCAGATACAACCAAATACTTATGCATCATGACACTTTTGAACCAATAGCCAAACCATCACACAGATTAGACATCAATATAACCAAACCAACGCAATAGATTTGACCATCAAAAACAACAACTGGACCAATAGAACCAACAACCAGACCAATAGTCGGATCCCTAGAAGGTTTGACATCAATGACAATAAAGACTCATATGTGCAACATTTCCCTCCACTACCACAAAAAATTGAAATATGCACAGACTGAGGTGTGTGGAGGCAAAAGATTGAAAGGGAAGATCAGTTGATCCTATGTCCTAACTAAAAATTGAAGGAACGTGGACAATTGGAATGTCGGATCATGGTGAAAGAAGATAAGGTTGACTCTTATGAAATTGAATCAGAATCGATCTCAAGGAGGAAGAGGCGACATGTGTTTGTTGGAGAGCCTTCCAACAAAAATGAGCAGGTGCCAAAAATAGGGTTTGAGGAAGGAGGAGTTGCAATACCGATAGAGCCCAAAAACAAATCCCTACAAAGGGAAAACCTAGAGGGTTTGGGAAAGGATAATGGGGAAATTCAGAGGGAGAGAAACCTAATGAAACCCAGCATAGGGCAAGAACCATTAGGAGAAGAAAGTATGGGAGATGGGTTAGTTATGAGAAAGAGACTCACAGATTGCCGAAAAATAATTTATTGATGGGATGTCACTAAGAGAACCGAAAAATCAAATCTTCCAAAAGTTACAAACTAAGATAAGCACAACCCATCAACAACAAAAGGAGTTACTTCTCCTGTTGTGGAATACCCTATCTCTTCAAACGGATATAAAGAATCGGATCATAGAGCTACCTTTGAACCGCAAACCACTAACAATTGGAGGTATGCAAAAATCTGAAGAAACTATAAGAAGAGAAGGGGACAAAGGAGAAGAGCTCATCCAATCAAGAGCTAGAGGGAGCACAGACAGAGGAAATAATTAGTGAGAGGGAAGAAGATCAAAAGAGGGAAGACACAAATTTGTCAGTAGTAGAGACTATTGTGAGTTCCTAGGGATTATAGAAGAGTAGACGCAAGCAATTGGCCCTCAGCAACCACTGAATGAGGAAAGAGATATATAAGAGTATCAAATGATATTAAGCTTAGTGAAAGAAGGAGAAATGGAAGATCTAGAACAGGAATTGCCCTTCAATATGGAAGAGAAAAATGGAATGAAGAACAACTCTCAGGAAGAATACACAAAGTTAGGAATTAAGTAAACTCCATCAACCAAATCCAAACCAGACTGGGGGAAAAATTCTAACAAGAAAGTAGGCAAGAAGCCTCTACAAGAGCTCATAGCCAAAGTAGGTAAGGCAAGGGACCAAAGGAAAATTACTGAGTTGATGGGATCAAGGAAGGGTAGCACCCTTCCCTAGGAACCATGATGCTCCTGTCATGGAATGTTAGGGGCCTAAATGCCCCTAACAGAAGATGCTTGGTCAAGTGAGGGATTGGCTTGACGAAGGTAAAACTAGTCATGCTGCAACAAACCAAGTTAACTACTAAAAAAATAAAAAAATTCACTAAGCAATTTAAGAATTGGAAAGTATTAGAGATGCGAGCAGAGGGTGCTTCTAAGGGTCTAGTTGTACTTTGGGACTCCTCAATAGTAAATTTTGAGAAAGTAGGAAACATGAAGGAACTAGATTGGTGGCAATGTTAGTAGTTTGAACTCAACCTTGAAATTTCAATTGATCAATGTGTATGGACCGAATAACTGGGGCATAAAAAGAGAATTGTGGGGTGAATTGAATGCATTCCTTGATAATCACCCAATGCATTACAACATCATAGGAGGAAATTTGAAAGCCATCTTAGAAAAGTAAGACAAAAGAGGGGGAGTCACAAGACCCAATCAATCACAGATAGATTTTTGTGATTAAGTAGTAAGAAATGGGCTTATGGACATAGAATCAAAAAGTGGTTGATACACTTTGAACAATAGAAGGCTCAATTTTAGCAATATCATTGAGAAGTTGGACAGATTCTTTTTTAAGGGGGACTTGGCCTCTTTTCCAAACATCTTGGATAACTCTATCCTACCTTACTCAAGATCAGTTCACTATTGTTAGATTCTGCGAGAAGTGAGAATCGAGCTAGGATTTGATGTTAGTTGTAGATCACATGCAACTCCCTAAGCAACAAATGATCAAAGATCAAAATAGATGAATGAAGATAAATTTGATATGAGAGAAAAAAATAGAGACAAAAGAGAATTTTGGATAAGACTCTCACCGAGCTATCACTGAACCAATGAAGGTGAGAGTATAGTGCTTATTATATAGAAAAAAGATAGCATATACATCCAAGAGGTGCATTAACTCCCACCTCCATAAAAAGTGGGAGGTTTTACCTACTACCCCATGAAACATGGGAGATTTTTACCTACTTGGTTAATGCCAAAACATGTGGCATAACCTCCTTACATGAAAACAAAAAAGGAGTTATAAGAGATGGCACATAAATCTGAAAGAGGGTGAGAAACCCAACTACCCTATAACCCACCTAGGAAATAACAAAATAGTGGTTATGAGAGGTGGCACAACAAGCCAAAAGAGGGTGTCTAGCTCAACTACCCATGTGAGGTGGAGAGTTACACATGTAGCTGAAGTATATCCCCATGTGTCCTCATATTAACCACTCCTAATAACCTAAGAAAGCTTAATGATATATATGTAGGATGTTGGTGGCAATATTGTACATGGAAATAAAACTAGTTAATTAAGTTGTAATCATGTTGGTTAGTTGGCAACCGAGGGGTGGCAGTTGCGGTGCGACGGTTGGCGCTCGCACCCCTCGGCATCTTTATATACTTTCGAATGTAACTTGTGGACAACAACGACTAGGAATGGAATAACATCTCTTATATTGCATCTGATATCTATGGCATTATTGTTCTTCATTACGTGTTTTATCTGTGTGCTTTAAGTTATTCACCCGAGAGGGTAAACATTTGGCGTTGTTGCCTAGACGAACTCAGGAACGGAAGACACGGATGGCGCACGGACACGATGGGCCTACCCGTCGGTGAGATTAACCCAAAGGCCGATGACGCGCAAAGGGAACAATCGTCATGGGACGCAGAGCGTGATGGCAAGAGGCGAAGGGGAAATTGAACCCTGGAATAATCCCGACACACTGTTGATATAAATCGTGGCCGAAAGGCGAAATAAAAATAAAAATAAAAATAATAAAAAGTTTTTTTTGTACATGGCGTGTGTTTGTTGTGTACGGAAGTGACTTATGCCCAATAGACTAAATAAGGACAAAAATAAAAAGATACAAAGTGACGAATGGGAAGTGGCACAAACCGCGTTGAATCTCAGATAGCAGATAGAATGAAGGCGTAGGCTAAGGCAGCTTGTCAAGGGACGACCAACCAAGGGGTTGCTTGAAGGGAACCCAGGAGGTGTCACGGAGGTTGCGAAGGCAGAGATAGACGGAGAGAATTACACTATCGTAGGGTTGCCTGAAGGGAACCGAGAAGGAGTCACGGAGGGTGCCGAAAGAGAACTCTACAGTTCGCCAGAATACCACCGTAGGGTAAGAAGTTGCGAAGAGTCGGTGGAACAAACAAGGCAAAGTCTAAACCTGATCGACGCTACCAGAGTCCTACTAAAGAATTTGTCCATTTTGGAGGACAACCGGAGGGAGACAACGGAAGGTGACGGTACGACCAAAGGTGCCGAGGGAGCACAAGGGTACCGTACAGGAGGCAATTTATTCAGTTCGGTGTCAGCAACTTCCTCTAGAGGACCCACTAGTGGAGGTTCAGTTGCTGGAGGCAGAGGATCGCCAGGTACAAGCACATAAGGAATTAGAAGAGCAAGACCCAGCGGTGGGATGGCGAGTAAACATAAATTGCTAAAGTTCACAGGGGAGGGCAAGGAAGATCCCTTACGGCACTGCCGTACATGTGAAACCATTTGGTCCGCCAATGGAGTGAGAGACCGGGATGACTGGGTACAGCAGTTCCTAGCCATGTTATGAGGAGTTGCCATACATTGGTACTCCGATGTAGACAAGCAAAAAGTGGCCACGTGGGCCAATCTACAGAAGGAATTCACAGAGGAGTTTCGGTTGCTTCGTGATGACAATGAAATTGTAACGGAGATATACAGTACCAAACAAGGTACCAAGGAGACAGTACGAGCATACAGCAGGATGCTGAAGGAATTGTTGGGTAAAATGGAAAGCCAACCGACTGAGGGCTTGAAAAAATGATGGTTCGTTGAAGGATTGAAATCCTCCCTACGGAAAAAAATGAAAATTGTACCCCCGATTTCATATGACGACGCCTATAATAGGGCGATGGACCTGGAGAGCGAATACAAAACATCAAGGAAGAAGAAAAGTAATAAATATTCATCTGACGATGATGAAGATTCTGACGGGGAAAGCAGTAGCGGTGACGAATCGAGTAAAAAGGTGCACGCTCTCCAAAAGGACATAGAACGAATGCTGAAAGAATTCAAAGCCATGAAAGGGAGTACAAGTAAGACGGAAGAAAATGACATGTGGTGTACCGACTGTAGGAGTGATAGACACACCAAGGAGTCTTGTCCCAAGAAGGCTTTCTGCGACATTTGTCAGATTATGGGACATTTGACAAAGGAATGTCCCTACAATATGAAAACCAGGAGCCAACAAGTTCTCTTCACGCAAGAGCAGCCGGCCGTCGGAACTTCGCAAACCAACACAATGGCATCATCTGGAGGTTACCGGGACAACAGACGCGGTGGCGGAAGGAATAGCAACAATAACAATAACAGAAGCCGTATCCAGTATGACGCCAAGGGCCGGCCAATTATCCAATGTAGGGCCTGTAATCAATGGGGGCACTTCGCCTGTGATTGCACGAAGGAAGCCACCCCTCAGCACCTCTGCCGATGGTGTGGGCCAGGCGACCATGAGGATGCAAATTGCCCATAGGCAGGGGTTAATCTCCTCAACATTGAGAAGATTGGTGAGAAAGAAATACCGGCAATCACCCGCGCCCAAGCGAAAAAGGCCACTTATCCCGACCCCCGTACGGAGAAGGAGAGATTACGGGAGGCAAAGGCCAATATTGAACGTGAGATGACGGCCGAACGACGAGACAACGAGGTGGCAAGTACATCATCCTGTATGGAAGCGGAAAATAACATCATTGGGCAAGTACTGCAGATGGAAGTACCTATAAGGGTAAAGGACCTTCTAGAAACAATGCCACAGTTAAGAACCACCATTTTTAATTCCATACAAACCACTGCGCAGGCACCTTTGCGTTGCACACGAGCGGAAATTTCGGTCAGCCCCTCGGCTGACCCAATGTTGTTGGCCTTAAATAGTGGTCGGCATCTTGCTATAGTAGAGATGGGAATTCTCGGGGCTATCCTCAAAGACGCCATTGTGGATGGAGGTTCGGGGGTGAATGTACTGCTAGAGGATACGTGGAAGAAGCTGGGGAAGCCAACACTATGGCCACCCACGTTCAACTTGGTAGGTGCAGACCAGCACGACATCAAGCCACTCGACACCCTGATGGCCCAGCCAGTCACAATTGGCACGCAACCTTTCATACTAGATTTTGTGGTAATACCACTAAAGAAGAAGGGGTACGACGCCATCTTAGGCAGAGGGTGGCTGGTTACAGCAAAGGTGAACCAAGACTGGAAAAAGAACACCCTTTCTATGGAGAAAGGGGGGCGGAAGTACACCATTGATCTGAGGACCCAGGTTGTTGACGAGGAACTGGCATCATCTTCGGAATCAGAGGGTGAAGGAAAAGGCTACCCGAGGGATGAAGGACGGGGCTACAGGGAGCCCAACGACGAAGGGATTCTCAAACTAGGAGAATGCTCCGAGGATGAGACAGGGTCATTGAACAGGCTCTTCCACTGGCAAATGGAGGATTACGAAATGTTCCAGAGCTACAGGCTCGAAGTAGAGGAACCAGAGCAACCAACAGAGGTGTACCTGCCGGAATACAGAGAATATTGGAAGGGAGACGCCCCAAACCCTGGTGATGTAGATAATCCGAAGAGTGTCGACAACGATTGGAACCCTGTGTGGAAGGCCGCAGCCTTCAAAATCTTTATTATTCTTCTTCTTCTTATGTACGGGAAGGAGACCGTGGTCCCTGTAGAATTTGTGGTTCCAGGTCTTCGGATGGCCATTGAAAATAGATTGACCACCAACGGGCCCAAATTGAAACCCTACCACACGAAGCGCGCAGGGGACCCGAGAGGCCAAACGGACACTCGAGAGCTCGGAGGAGGACCCGAGAGGATGGAAGGGGACTCAAGAGGCCAGGCAGGCGACTCGAGAGGCACAAGACCACAGCAGGCGACTCTCGGGCGAGGAAAACCGAGAAGGATGAAGGGCAATCCCAGAGACAGGGGACCTGAGCAGACGACTCTCTAGACAACTAAATTAGGAGATGAGAAAAAAAAAACAAAAAAAAATGGTCGTATGACAGGCGACCGTATGGTCAAAAAACTTGGAACGGACCACCGTGCGGTGGTAACACCGACGATGACCACCGTGCAGTGGGCCACCAGTGATGGTAACACCGACGACAACCACCGTGCGATGGTAACACCGACGGTGACCATCGTGCGGTGGGCCACCGGCGGTGGTAACACTGACGATGACCACCGTGCGGTGGTAACCACCGTCGTGCGGTGGCACCCGCAACTACAAAGCCCGCACAGCCTCGCGCAGCGCCGCACAATGTTGCACAACCCAGAACAGTCCCGCACCACGCAGCCCACGCAAAGGAAGAAAAAGAGGCTTAAAAAAAAAACGACGACAACGACCGGATTGAAAAATGATTCGATGACATCTGGAGCCTGGACACTAAAAATATTGGAGTGTAGAAGAAGGGTTTTGACATCATAAAATATCACAGAAATGATGCGCGCCATGGACTTTTGTGGGGTTCTGAAGGTTGTAAATTGGTGTTGGTGGCGGGGGCGCTGCCCCTCGACCCCGCCCTGTACTGCAATGCCCCCAGACCCCGCGAGGGGCGTTGCCCCTTGACCCCGCTAGGGCGCTGCCCCAGACCCCGCGAGGGGCGCTGCCCCTCGACCCCGCGGGGGCGCTGCCCCCAAATCCCTAGTTTATTTTTGAGCTACAGAATACCACGGGAAGTGTTGTGGTTGTTCGTACTGTGAGAAAGAAGCCTGCAGCTAAGCATTGGCGGGGAAGCCATAAGTCGTAGAGGGAGACAGATTTGGAGGTTGCGAACAAACAGAGTTTGAGGGAAGGCATTGCAGGTCTGCACGACACCAGGGAGTTATTCAGTTCAGTTATCAGCTCGTAGCCTTTGTGCCAGCGGGTTGTGGCCACCTCCAGGCAGGAATGGTATGCTTTGAGGAACTTGGAGTATGTCTTGGCTGGACATGCGGTTGCCTTGGTGGATGCATAGAGGGCTCAGGAGGAGCTGACCACTAGGTTGGAGGCAGTACTAGCGTGAGACTTAGTTTAGCATACCCAGGAGTTGGATGCCGAGAGGGCAACGCGGGTGGCTATCAAGGACAAATTGGCTAGAGAGACAGTATCATTTGAGTAGCAGTTGGTGGAGGCTGAGACTGAAACACATGTTTTGCAGACAAGTTTGGTTTAGGCACAGGAGGACTTTGATGTCAACAGAAGCAATAATGGTGAAATCCGCACTTGAGCATCGGATGGTAGCAGAAAAGGGTTTTTCAGGCGAGGACGCAACAAGTGTATAAGTTTTGGGCTCGACTGGCGTCAGCCATTCTGTTTAATGTCATCTCTATTTTGTATTAAGTCATTCGAGATGACTTCTTTTCTTTTGGGGGGGATGATGTTTGTGGCAATATTGTACACAGAAATAAAACTAGTTAATTAAGTTGTAATCGTGCTGGTTAGTTGGCAACCGAGGGGTGGCAGTTGCGGTGCGACGGTTGGCGCTCGCACCCCCCTCGGCATCTTTATATACTTCTGAATGTAACTTGTGGACAACAACGACTAGGAATGGAATAACATCTCTTATATTGCATCTGATATCTATGGCATTATTGTTCTGCATTACGTGTTTTATCTGTGTGCTTTAAGTTATTCACCCGAGAGGGTAAACATAGGAAAAATAAATACGCCCTAACATAAGGAAAATAAAAAACTTACGCTAACACCCCCCTTAAGCGTAGCTTAGGTGGGTGAAAAGATGGGTCCCAACAAATGAGGTCATGTTAGGTACCCATGTACATAAAGATCCCTCCCAAAAGAAGAAGCCCCCCATAAGAGGAATACCCCCCCCCTTAAATAGAGAGAGAAATAATGAAGGACTAAGAAGCCCCTCCTGAAGTAGACACCTATCGCATCCCAAGCAAAGATCACAAATGAAGGAACTTGCTTTTGATGAAGGGTTTGGTGAAGATGTCTGTAGTCTGCTCCGATGTAGAACAATACTTAAGATCAATGATGCCTTCTTGAATCAGCTCCCTTATGTAGTGCATATGTATCTCAATGTGTTTCGTCCTTTGGTGATGAACTGGATTTCTTGAGAGTTGTATAGCACTCTAATTATCGCAAAAAATGATGGTAGGATTTTTTATTGGAATACTAAACTCAGTGAGAATATTCTGAAGCCAAATAGCCTCAGTGGTGGCATTGACTACCCCTCAATACTCAGCCTTTGTTGATGAAAGAGAAATTGCAAACTGCTTCTTGCTCGACCAACAAACTGTATTGAAACCAAGTGAGAAGCAATACCCTGAAGTAGACTTGTGATCCTTAGAATCACCTACACAATTTGAATCTGTATATCCCACCAAGTCAATATCCACACCTACTGCATTCTGAATTCCATAATTGTGAGTACCCTAGATGTAGTGGAGGATCCGCTTAGCTACTTTCCAATGCAACTCATGTGGCTCCTACATGAATCTAGAGACTATACACACAACATATGAAATGTTGGGTCTCATATGAGTCAAGTAGATGAGGCTCCCAACAAGTTGTCGATATAAAGTGCCATCAACCAAGGGTGAAGAGCACTTAGCCTCAAGTTTGACCCTTGACAAAAATGGAGTAGGTGCAGGCTTACAATCAACCATGCAAAATCTAGAGAGCATATCAAGTGCATACTTGGGTTGTCCAAGGAAGATACCTGAAGATTACTAAGTGATCTCAATCTCCGAGAAGTAATGCAAAAGACCCAAGTTTGACATCAGAAATCTATCATGTAGAGTAGTTTTTACCGCCTTGATGGTGGATGAATGACTCCCTATGATCAACAAGTCATCAACATAGAGAACCAAAAATGTGAGAGTGTCATCCTATTGTAGAATGTATATGTCTGGATCAGAATGGAACCAAGTGAAACCAACTATCAGAAGGAACGAGTCCATCTTGACATACCAAGCTCAAGGAGCTTGTTCAAGACCATAGAGAGACTTTTGAAGTCGACACACAAGTGAAGGATCCTGAACAAACCCCTGTGGTTGCTCCATGTATATTTCCTCCTAAAGGTCATCATGAAGAAATGCACTCTTCACATCCATTTGATGAACTTCCCAACAATGGGCTGCAACAATAGCAAGGACACGTCAAATGGAAATTATCTTAGAAATTGGAGAAAAAGTCTCAGAGTAATCAATCCCTAGAACTTGGGAAAATCCTTTTGCTACCAAGCAAGCCTTATACTTATCAACCAGCCCATTTGCTCCAAATTTTGTTCGATATATCCACTTGCATCGAACAAGTTTTCTTCCCTTAGGAAGAGGAACTAAATCCCATGTGTGATTCCTTTCCAAGGAATTAAACTCTTCTTGCATTGCAGCATCCCACTCGGGAACACCTAAAGCTTCTCGAAAAGACCATGGATTAGAAGTTGAAGCAATGAAGAGATGTGGAGCCTACTGAAATCGTGACCTTGTTCTTCTAGTATTTGATGGATCACCAAGCCAATCTCCTATTGAATCAAATGTTTGTCAAGCCTAAAGAGGCACTGAGGCTGGAGAGTCTAGGGGAGAATCATCAACCTCTAAATGATGACTATGAGAAGAATGTGAATCCTCATCATCACTGTCACCATTTGAAGTGGAGGAAGAAGACTCCTCATCAAGATTAGGAGGATTAAGATCCTCTGAATAATCATCATCATGATGCAATATCTCCAATGTGATAGTGGATGGAGAATTGGTATGAGAAGAACTAGAACTCTCCTCAAAATGAACACTCATCTCAATGAACAACTCATGAGTAGAGGGATGGAGAAGTCTATATCCTTTGGCATCATCTGGATACCCAACAAATATGCAAGGCTTTCTCTACGGATCTATAGCCTTGTGTTTCTCTACTAGAATGCGGGCCCATGCAAGAGAACCAAACACTCTAAAGTGCTTAATTGTGGGTTTTCGACTAGTCCGAGCTTAAAAAGGAGTTAACTTCACAAGGAAATTGGTTTTGGATACACATTTGATGGCCTATGCCCAATACTGAGGTGCCAAAGACTTGGAGTGAATCATACAATTGGCCATCTCCTTCAGAGACTTGTTCTTGCATTCTGTGACACAATTCTGCTGAGGCTTGTATGGAACTGTGTGCTACATGTTGATACCTTCTGAAGCACAAAATTGTTCAAACTGATTATTAACATATTCACCCCCATTATTTGTACACAGAATCTTGATGAAATTCCTAGATTGTTTCTTTGCAAAAGCTTTGAAATCTAGAAAATTCTAAGATACTTTAAACTTTTGTTTGAGAAAGTAAACCCGTGTATATCTAGAAAAGTCATCAATAAATGTCAAGACATATCTAGCACTGCTAAAAGATGGTTGTGGAAATGCTCTTGCCAAGTCACTATGTACCAACTTCAATAGCTTGTTTAGCTCTCCATGCTTTACCTTTATCATACTTCTCCTCAGGATGCTTACCAAGAATGCATCCCTTGCAAACTCCATTAGAAAATCGAATAGAAGGCAACCTTGAAACCATGTCCTATTGACTGAGTTGTTGCAAGTAACGGTAGTTCAAGTGTCCAAACCGTCGATGCCACAAAACACTCATCTCATCTGCATGAGTGAGTAAAACCGTCGAAGGAGAGTCAAGAACAAAGTGAGAAAATTGATTTAAACTAGAAAGATGATATGCTTTTCCCACCACAACAGTAGACCCATCATGCATTTCACTGATTACCATTGTATCCGTTGTGAACTCAACTCGCTTACCAGAACCAGTGTGAGTGATTTGATAAACAAATAGGAGATTAGTTGATAAAGATGGAACACAAAGGACATCTTGAAATGTTCCTTTGCCCACATTAACAAACCCTCTCCCATGCACTTCAACAAGAGTGTCATCACCCATTAGGATGGAAGGCATAGAACATGGCTCTAAAGAGGTGAAATCGTCTTCTGAAGAAGTCATGTGGTGCGAAGCATCTGAGTCAATTATCCAAGAATTGGGTTGTGAAGCAACAACAACTAGGGCCTTACCCTTTCCTTTCCCCTTAATCTTATCTGTGTCCTTTGAAGATCCTTCTAATGAACTCTGTCTGACTGAAGTAGGCACCTTGATATTATTATTTTCAAGAAGATGTGAAAGGTGATCAATTTATTTCTTTAAACACTTATGTTCATCATGACCAGGCCTCTTATCCTTCTTAGGTTGTTCACCTTTTGATGAAGAGTTCTTATTATCTGCTGTTGAAGTAGCAGATTTTTTATTTTTCTTCTTCTCTCCTTGGTTCTTTTGTTTCTTATCTTTCTTACTAGACCCTTTCTCTTCTTTTGTGCCTTGATTTACAGCTAATTCATGTGACTTGGAGGGTTTTATTGTACCCATTTGAACCAATTTGTCCTGCTTCCTAGTGATTTCTACAATAAAATCATCTAGAAAAGGCATTTTGAATGTGGTCGGAAGGGCACATTTTGTAGCATAGAATGTAGAAACAAACACTGAATAGTTAGGACCAAGCTTAGAAAGAATACTCAAGATCAATTGCTTATCATATTTCTTAGTTCCACACTCTTCCAACTACAATCTTATAGACTTAAGTTTTGTGAAGAAGTCTTGTGTAGTGTCAAAATTGGTTGGATTCAACCCTTTGAGTTCATTCTTCAACTGATGACCTCTTACCACATCCTGCTTACCAAAGAGGTTTTCCAAAGTTGTCCACACTCCATTTGGTGTAGTGACAGATTTAATGTGAAAAAGAAGGCTAGGAGAGACTGACATACACAAAGTACCAAAAGCTCCATCACATTTATTAAACCATTTAATCTTTTATGTAGCATCTTGAGGTTCAGTTTCAAGTCCCATAGTAACACAATGGTATCCATGTCTTTTCAGTTATATTGTCATCTTAGATTTCCATTCAAAATAATTACATGGCGGTAAAAGAGGAACTGTAGATGTATCCATGATAGAAAAAAAATAAAATTGCAAAGAATCAGGAAAAGTGCAAGAAAGAAGACACACAAGACACCCCCCTTTTCCACTAGTCTCAGAAATCACCTCCCCCCCCAACAAAAATAAAAAATAAAAAAACATTACAAGGTTGGCACTTTATAATTAGTACATTTACAAGGCTTTTTGTCACATTACAATGCTTTCTAAGGCTCCGTGGAAAAAAATGGAAAGATTTAAGATAAATAAATTTGATACAAAATCTGAAAAAATAGCCTTATAGTTGTGTAATACTTCTCAATGCCTTTCCAACAACTATTCATTTTTGGAAAACAGAGTTGTGAGGTGAAAGATATGACTTGTAGAAGGAAACAAATGTAGTTGATTCAACCCGCAACATCTGATGGAAAAAGGCAGAATTTTTTAATGAGACCCTCATGAATGGAAAGTGCTCATTTCTAGCTTTTCGTCAAGTATTTGTTTGCAAAAATCTGACACCTGAGGCAAAAGTTATACAACTTTTAAGAAGGGTTGTTAAATTTGTCTACTAGAAAAATGGCTCACGCCCTATTCAAACTTGATTGCTGCAAAAATTATTAATTTTCTAGGAACAACATGAAAAACCCATAAGTTTTTCGATTCTGGGAAGAAAACCCAGAAATATTTTTTCTTGCAAATGAGTGGAAGTTGGTATCCTAAATCTAAAATGAAAATAGCTCCAGTAAAAAGATTTCACTTTGATTTTTTTTTACTATGTCCTCCAAACTTTGATTTTGGTGAAATAAAAGTCACTTATGACTTTTTCAAGTCTTTGGACACTTTGAAAATACTGAATAAGCTTTCAATATTACCAAAAAATTGCAATCACCTTGATCTCACACACACACACACACACACACACACACACACACACACATACACAGATATATATATATATATATATATATATATATATATATATATATATATATATATATATATATATATATATATATATATATATATATATATATATATATAACCAGATTTAACTAGAAGATTATTTTGCTTTAAATTGTTCTGATTCTCCAGTCCACACAAGAATGCAGGAGAAGAACATAATTGGTTTTTTTTTTTAAATATTAGCTATCTAATAGTCTCAAATAAATCAGAAAAACAATGAGCTATACTAGACAACACGGCTCTAACACCATGTTAGATTATGCGAGAAGTGAGAATTGAGCTAGGATTTGATGTCGGTCATAGATTACTTGCAACTCCCCAAGCAACATATGATCGAAGATCGAAATAGCTGAATGAAGATAAATCTGATATGAGAACAAAAAAAATAGAGACAGAAGAGAATTTTGGAGAATACTCTCACCGATCTATCATTGAGCAAGTGAAGGTGAGAGTATAGTGTTTATTATATAGAAAAATAGTAGCATATACATCCAAGAGGTGCATTAACTCCCACCTCCATAAAAAGTGGGAGGTTTTACCTACTACGCCATAAAAGGTGGAAGATTTTTACCTACTTGGTGCATTCCCAAACATGTGCCATAACCTCCTTACATGAAAACAAAAAAGGAGTTATAAGAGGTGGCACATAAAGCTGAAAGAGGGTAAGAAACTCAACTACCCCATAACCCACCTAGAAAATGACAAAATAGTGGTTATGAGAGGTGACACATAAAGCTGAAAGAGGGCAAGAAACCCAACTACCCCATAACCCACCTAGGAAATGACAAAATAGTGGTTATGAGAGGTGGCACAACAAGCCAAAAGAGGGTGTGTAACTCAACTACCCATGTGAGGTGGAGAGTTACACATGTAGCTGAAGTATTTTATCACATGTCCTCATATTAACCACTCCTAATAACCTAAGCAAGCTTAATAATATGTGTCTAGGAAAAATAAATAAGGGGAAAGCTAGTGTTGTTAAGAGCCCTAAATATAAAAACCTTCACAAATCCAGCTTTCCCCCCCCTGTTGGTAATCTTAAGATTGATCCTATAAGCTTGTTGGTGCTTTGGTTAATAATCCTCATAGCTAGGGTAAGAGTCCTCCACCCTCTGCTTCTAGTGAGCCTCCACCTATGCAAAATTTTGAGAATCGCCAGCCCTTTCTGAGCTCTCTTGACCCTTCTTCACGTTTGCTTTTTTCTGAGAAGGATATTGTAGACACCTAAAATTAATATTTAATTAATTTAAGTTTGTCAGTTTAATTAATTAACTTAATTGTGTTATCCTTATTCCTCTTAGTGTTAATTAAATCCAATTTAATTAATCCTGTCACTATTGTCCAATAATTAATTTATCAAATAAATTAATTATTCCCTAATTCTTCTAAAGTCCCTCCAATAATTATTTCCTCTAAACCCACTCAGTTAATTAATTTTAATTAATGAACCTATTCATGTGATTCCTACAAATCACTTTTTTCCTAATCCCATTAAACCTAATTAATCCTTCTAGAATATCCCATAATCATGCTTATCATTATCCTTCAATTTTATATTCCCACTCATGTCACATCAACATTGAGTCTCTCAAAGAAATTCAAATTTCTTTGAATCCCTCAATGCATACTTATTTTGGATTTTTTAATTCCTCATTTTTTAAATTCAAATTTCTCCCCCCTTTTCCCCAAGGAATTTTATATTCCTGTTTATTTTCCCAAGGCACCCTTGATCCATGCCTTCCATCTTAAATCAATCTCATCCCTCCATAACCAAATCGATCTTGGCCCTTCATTGGCCTCCTCCAATCTATAAGTTGCATGATCATTTCCTCACAAGGGATCCACTTTTTCTCGTAGCATTTTCATGTTGCCCATTTTCTCCTCTCTCTTCTTCCTTCAATCTTCCAATTCAAATCCATCCAAAATTCCTATCAAATCCAACCTATCTCATTGAGCAATTCGAGAGCATTCCACACACCCATCAAGGACCATTCCACTCAAGTGAGGAAGGGGCACATTCTTCACTTCACTGAAGGTCCAATCTGAAGGAGGAGGTAAAGATTGGCAAGGTATAAATGGTCTTTTTGTGTTTGATGTGTTTTATGGGTTTGAATGCTTTATTTGAATACTAACCATCTAATCCTGCCTTGCACGTTTTTCCCCTCTTCATTCTGATACGCCCGTTGGGACCCACGTCCCTAAATTTAATCATTTTTGCAAATTTTTATGAGTTTTTTGCTCGTAGGTGTCGGAACAACACAAGCGACTATAGAACAACGCAACTGCCATGGGATCAGTGCAAGCATTGCCTACTTTGGCATGTGCACACATGCTTTAGCGCATGGGATGAGAGTTTAAAAGTTTTTGACCCGCCCTTTTGCAAGTCTCCAGAATAGCGCAAGCGCCGCGGGAACAATGCATCTGCTTCCAGCTTCATCCTACTCCTTCTTCTCTCTTCTATTCTTCCATCTTCTATTTTTATTCTGGAATTAGTACTGGAAAACACACTAAAAAGGCTAAAAACTTAAAAAAATAAAAAATAAATATTTAGTTTTTGCATCTAGCTATCCTTTTATTTCGAAACTGTCGCTTTAGTGTGGGCCCTCTGGCAGAAATCCCGCCCATTTTTTTTGAATTTTTTTAATTTCAATTTTTTGTTTCACTACCCTGCTTCAGCGCGTGTGCATGCGCTTCAGCGCAACTGCCATCAGAACAACGCGTCCACCCCAGGTATATTCTTTTTTAAAAAAAAATTGTCTATCTTTGCATTTATCCGAATTTCTTTTTTCGGACCCCCTTTAGCACGTACGCAAGCGTTTCAGTGCCTGCGCAGGCGCTTCAACGTGGGTGACTACAAAATGGTGTGAGCGTTGTTTCTGCAGAATTTTGCATACTAATCAGATTTTTGAGTTTTACAGGTCCTGCTCGAGCGGTCAAAGACATGAACAAAACTACTAATCCGATTTTCTGCAAGTTGCCTGAGGAAATCAAACTAAACATGGTGTTTATCTTAATCTTCTTATTCTAGGCACCTAGATTTTAATTAGGGGGAAAATAACTCTTGCTTGTTGTGTTTGAGGAAAGTGTAGAGGTAGGAGAGTATGTTCTTGTCTACATAGACAATTAGAAATCCCGACCCTCAAACCTTTTCTTGTTTGCTTGCACATTTTACCCTTAGCGGACCTACCCTCCCAGTTTGCTTAGGCATTGGTGAGAGGGGAACAACCCAAGTGAATACAGCCAAACCTGGGCATTTCGACTCACTATAATAAATAGGCCTCTTGAGATGAAATTTTGGAGGACGGAGCTATTTGAGAGTTCACTCTCATATTGAGCACTTTGTAGGGCCCCTTGAGGTCTCAATAACGCTTGTGTGACTACATCTTGCTTAGTACTTTGTAGGGCTATAGGCCTCAATCGTGCTTGCGCGACTACAAGGAGTAGTCTTCGAATGAAAATCCATACTAAAAACCCTAGGAATAGAAGCCACCCAGTTCACCTTCGAAAGGTGGATAATCTTTGTGCAAGGGACATAGTAACTCCCCCAAGAGACTTGTCATATCATGCCCCCATTAGCATTTGGAGTCGACTAATACAACGTTGGGAATCCATTGTGTGAGACCCATCAACCGTATTCTGATTAGCTATTGGGTGTGTAACTGTTTCAACAAGAAAAGGTTTTCCTCCTCATCCAACTTCCTAAGATAGCACGTTGTGTTTGTATTCTCTATGTGTGTCAGTGACCAACGTGTATTCATTGCTTGATATCTCTTGCCAAGTCCATCATTCCTCCAACCAATCAATCCTCCCTCTTTCCAATTTACATCTTATCATCATCAAATCTTTAATCCATTTCTATCCATCCAAGTAATTATCCAATCCCCAATCCCCTTTCATCCATTCAAACAATCATCCTTCCTTAACCAATATTTCCATCCAAATACTTCATCCGACTTTGGATAGCCTCCCCCTTTATTCTTCCTATTATATATCCGTTCTTCCATAATCATTCTTCCAATCAATTAGCCAATCCATCTTTCTAATTTGATTATCCAATCCTTCATCAATCAATCATCCAATCCTTTAATCTAATCAAATCCAGTTCATCATCAATCCCCATCTAAGTCCCAATCTAAAGGCTAAGGTGTAATCCCAATCCAATTCAAATACAATCCAATCAAGTCCTGATCCAAGGACCAATCCAATCAAATCAAGTCCTAATCCAAGGACCAATCCAATCAAATCAAGTCTTGATCCAAAATCCAATCCAAATCAAAATCTAATCAAAATCTAATCCATTATCATTCAAAG
Source organism: Cryptomeria japonica (assembly GCF_030272615.1). NCBI lineage: Eukaryota > Viridiplantae > Streptophyta > Pinopsida > Cupressales > Cupressaceae > Cryptomeria > Cryptomeria japonica. The sequence goes on along the minus strand of NC_081413.1, from coordinate 328,415,475 downwards.
CCAAGTCCTAATCCTCATCTTCATTTGACATCATCTTCATTACCTTTCTCCTCCAAAACATATTCATCCAATTCCAATCTAATCCTTCATTCTCAACAGGGCTACCCATAATTTCAAAGCTTGGTATGTGAAGATGCTCATGGAAGTTCATGAACCACCTCAACCTGCCTACCAAGTCAATCCCATAATCTCTCATCCACCTATCATACCTTCATCCATCCCACCTCAACACATTGCACCTAATCCCAATCTGTATCATATATCTTATCCTTCCTCTACCTTTGACAAGAGAAATCCATCTTATTCCCCATCTGTATCTCCATATTATCCCTTGTCCACATATATACCTTCATCTCTCCTCCCATCTACATCCCAATCCCCATCCTTTTACAACACATTCATTACCTCTACTCCCCATCCAAAATCCTCTATTCCATAGTCCCCCGAGAATTAATCCTGATCCCCAATCCATTATCCTAATCCTCCATCCAATCCTCATCCCCCATCTAATCCCCATCCTCCATCTAATCCTAAACCTCCAAAATCCATATTATCCACGTCCTCCAAATCCATCATCCATAGTCTTATCCAAGACATGCTAGAAAAGGAGACAAAATCCTCACCTCAAAACAAAATTGCCAAGTCTCTTCAAGTCCTCCATCCACCCCAATCACCTCCACCTCAAAATAAATCTCAATACCCCACACTTATGATACCCCCATTCTTCCATCTACTCACATCGAGGCTCCCGTATCCTTCTCCATCACACAATCTCCACAACTCCAAACATGCCATAACCTTGTTCCAAAGCATGCTAGCATAGAATCCTTTCCATCCCATGATGCATCTCCCTCCACTCCATTCTAATGATATCGTTCCCTCCACTCCCTCTCAGGATCACATTATTCCTCTATCCAACCCTCTCCCTCCATCGCATGATCCTCTTCCATCTCATGATCCAATCACCCCTCCCACTCTATCTCATGGTGTCCTCCCTAATCAAGATCAAAGTATCCCTTTATCTCCATGTCATGATCCCAATCCATCTAAAGATCCTAATCTTCCTTCCACATCTCATCCCCCTCAAAATGGACTTGCATCTTGTTTCCAAAATAATAAGGGTCCTCAAGCTAGCGCTCAAGATGTTGGTACATCCTTTAGTCCTCCTAAATCCAAAATTACTTCATGTAAATCAAAATCCCATATCCCCGTCATCCATATCCATTTTATGACCCTATATTCCAAAGCTAAATCCTCCATTCCTTCCATCTATTTTGGGTCTTTACATCCCTCCATCTGCCACCCCATCACCTCAAATAATCCTCGAGCAAGATCAACAAAGGCACACATCATTGATTGCCTCCCAACACTCTCCTTCTATCATCCCACCATCCATAAAATCCTTAAGTCATTCATCCTCATGCACCCGTCCAATTTCTATTGGAAACAATTTGGATGCCCAATCTAAAAAGCATAAAGCTCAAAATCTACAAAAATCAAAGGATCAACATGTCCCCTCAAAACGACATGCTCAAAAGAAAAATATGATCCGAAAGAAAGAAAAATCATAAAGGCCACAAAGGCCCCAAAAGAAAAAATCACAAACTATGTGGATTCCCAAACTACTCAAAGAAGAAATCCATCCCAAAGTAAAATCAAAATTGGCATCCACATTTGCTAATCCAAAAGCTCCATCCATTCATAAGTCCTCCAATCCTACATCTAACACTCCTCCATCTTCAAAATCCATTTTGGGTCCTTATGTCCCAAAATCCACCATCCCAACTCCATCATCCCCTTCTTCTATTTTGGGTCCTCATTTCCCAAAATCCACACTTTATCTGCCATCTAATACAAAATCCTCTCCTCCACTACTACACCACCCTTCAAGGTGTGTGCCAATGTTGATCTTCCACAAATTTTTCAAAACCCCATCCATTATCCACCATCCATTTTTCACAATCCCATTCCGTTAGTCCAATACTTTGCAAATTCTCATCTTCCATCCCCTATCCATTTCGTCTCCCCAATTATTGTTACCAACATCTATGAGCATACCTCCAATCCAAAGCAATACTAAGAGATACCATCTATTAAACTAGATGCTTGAATCCTCCCTTCCTCCTTCACGCATCCACTATCTTCCATATCCACTCATCCTCATCCTTATCCATTCAAAACTATTCCAAAGATAAATAAAAAATAGAAAAATCATGAAAAATACAAAAAACAAATGAGAAAAAGATCTTGAAAAAAGATCGTCACTCTGGTGAAAACCTGGTAAACACCTTGTGACACAAAAAAAAAATCAAAAATCAAAAAGTAAAGAAAAATCATTTCATCCAATGGTGAAAACCACTTCTCGTGGCGCCTTGGGTAAGTACCATGATGAAAACTCGGCAAACAAGCGTCATGTGTAATCCCCTCATCCTCTTGCACCCTGCACTTGGGGGCAAGCTTCATCCATGCAATCCTCCCATCCATCTGCACCCTATCTCGGTCCATTCTCCTTTCCTATCTTTGATCTCGACTATCCTATCCATATCCTCCATCTCATATCCCTCATCCTATCAAAATGAATCCTCCACTATTATCTTTTGTCTGGATCATATAGAGGCAAAATAATGTATATGCATGCATGCTTTCGAAAACAATAGCCTTAATCCTCAACCATCCATATCCATTACACATTATCCTTTCATCTCATCCATCATGATCCACCATCCTTACATCCTTATTTCCACTACCTCTACTGTGGGGCATTGCACGCCTTTGCAACATAGTCATTGGGTCTCCATCACCCTACCCTCCATCCTTTATTCCTACATATCCTATCCATATCCATCCACTCAATCCATCTATCTCATATCCAAACAATATCTCCCTCCCTCCATCCATCCATCCTTTTACCAATCCTTGGTTCTCCCTTGTCATTGGTTCCATTCAATCAAACCCTATCCACCAATCCACTTGATCCTATCCAATTCTAATCAAATCCTATCTCATCTAATCATATTCTCTATCTCTTCCAATTCAATCATTAATCTCATCCCCAATCCAATCCTACTCAAACATCCATCCCCCTTTTTCATCCAATCTAATCATTTATCCTTCTTCCATCCTATCCAATCCATCAAACTGAGCTCTTCTCATCTACCTGAGCTTACACTAACTTGTGCCTAATCCAAGCACCCATCCATACTTTTGATAATCAAATCTAAGTGGTAATCATCTCATCTGTAGACCTTGCACATCCAACTTGTCTTTTGTCATCCATCAATCAAATCCCTCACTTGCCCATGGGGATGAATCCTTCCCTAGTCCAACAGTTTATCCAAATCCACGTCCTACTCCTGGCAAGAGATGTCAATTGGTCATGTGCATGTTGTTTGCATGCTTGACATTTTTGCTTTAATTTTCATCTTGTGTCCCATGACTATACTTGTTCAGGACTGCCTTGATCATCCTATATCTTGGTATGTCTTGGCTGGTAAATAATGGGGCATAGTTTTCATGGCATGGTGTGTTTGAAGGTTTTCCCTGTACGAACTGGAAACCCTACATTAGTGTTTATCAACACTTGCATGATTGTGTGCAAGGCATTCCTATTTGACTGAGCGTCAGTCCACGCCTTGGATCTTCATATCATCCTGATTCTTATTAGCAGCGGTGTAGACTATCCATGGCAATATCAAACCTAGGTTTTCTCTCTATACTTGCTCAACAAGAAATCCTATTCATCTATCATTTCTTTATCTCATTCCCTCTTTCAACATCTTCATCCTTTCATCACCTCGTCTTCTCATCCATTTTGAGAGCACACCCATGCTCTTCGAACCCGCATGTCCTCTTGAGGGGGCATACAACTACTTCCTCGTCATCCTTCCTCCTCGTCATTCTTCCCCATCTTATGACTGGGGCATCATGCTACCACTCCTTATCTTTTTGTTTCCACTATGTTCTATTCTTCATTGATATAACATCATTTCACGATGCTATATCAAAGAGGGGCAAAATGTAGACACCTAAAATTATTATTTAATTAATTTATGCTTGTCAACATAATTAATTGACTTAATTGTGTTATCCTTATTCCTCTCAATGTTATTAAATCCAATTTAATTAATCCTGTCACTATTGTCCAATAATTAATTTATCAAATAAATTAATTATTCCCTAATTCTTCTAAAGTCCCTCCAATAATTATTTCCTCTAAACCCACTCAGTTAATTAATTTTAATTAATTAACCTATTCATGTGATTCCTACAAATCACTTTTTTCCTAATCCAACTCAACCTAATTAATCCTTCTAGAATCTCTCATAATCATGCTTATCATTATCCTTCAATTATATATTTCCACTCATGTCACATCAACATTGTGTCTCTCAAAGAAATTCAAATTTCTTTGAATCCCTCAATGCATCCTTATTTTGGATTTTTTTTTATTTCCTCATTTTGAAATTCAAATTTCTCCCCCCTTTTCCGCAAGGAATTTTATATTCCTGTTTATTTTCCCAAGGCACCCTTGATCCATGCCTTCCATCTTAAATCAATCTCATCCCTCCATAACCAAATCGATCTTGGCCCTTCATTGGCCTCCTCCAATCTATAAGTTGGATGATCATTTCCTCACAAGGGATCCACTTCTTCTCATAGCATTCTCATGTTGTCCATTTTCTTCTCTCTCTTCTTCCTTCAATCTTCCAATTCAAATCTATCCAAAATCCTATCAAATCCAACCTATCTCGTTGAGCACTTGGAGAGAATTCTACACGCCCATCAAGGACCATTCCACTCAAGTGAGGAAGGGGCGCATTCTTCACTTCACCGAATGGCCAATCTAAAGGAGAAGGTAAAGATTGACAAAGTATAAATGGCCTTTTTGTGTTTTATGTGTTTGAATGCTTTATTTGAATACTAACCATCTAATCCTGCCTTGCACATTTTTCCCCTCTTCAGATACTGTTACTGATGTTCTGGCTTTAGCCAGAGATGGGGCTATGGACACCTTTAATATTTTTAAGTGTATCTTTCATGAGATTAAGGACATCTAGCTCAAACAAAGAGCAAATAGCAGCATATTGGATATTATCAAAGATAATTTTAAGTAGTTGGAGAAAGTGCAGGTGTTGGATGAGATTACCCCCAGGTCTGAGAAGGAGAAGGCCTTTGTCATTGAATGCCTTAAAACAACTATGGAGGCTTTCGATAACTTCAAGAAAGGTTATGAAGCTATAATGGCTACACTGGAAGACCAAAATACTAAAATCAAGGAATCCATCAAAGCGGTTGTCAAATCTAGTCGTGGGGTGATTGGTGGCACTGTGGAAAGCTTTAAGAATATAATTTTTAGCCTTGAAGAGCAATTCCAGCTAAAGGATGTGGTGGATGTGGACGCTAATACTGAGCAAGACATCTCTTCGGGACCCAGCAAACGAACTAGAGGTACGTTGAAGAGAAAGGAAATTGGACCTCCTCCTGACTTTCAGAAGCTCAAGAATATCACCAACACTATGATCGAGATTGAAAAAGAGATGGAACAATCAATGAAATTGTTGGATTAGGGTTTGTTTGTTGTTGTGTCTGTGCTGGGTATGTGTTGGCTTTTATGTGTCTGGTTTTTTCTGCTAGTTCCTGTTATTGTCTTTTCGCTCTGTCTGGGCTATGTCCCTTTGTTGTAAGTTGGATAATGTTATATAAGGGGATGTTCAGTTTTCACGATCTTTGTTGGCTTAACTACTTGTTAAGTCTAGACTGATCTTTATTTTTGTTAAAGGGTTTCAGGTCCCTTCAAAACCTGTTTTTGCCTTAATAAAAAACAACTACTCTATCCAACTATCAATAAATGGGGATGAAAAGTCATTTAGGTCCCCATCTAAGTTTGAAAATATGTGGATGAAGGATGATAATTTTTTGAATCTATTAGAGACATGGTGGAAGGAAGAAGAATTTCTAGGTTCCAAATTGTTTTGTTTTGTTGGAAGGATGAAGCATGTGAAGTAGATACTGATCTTATGGAACATGGATCAATTCAAGGACATTTTTACCACAAAGAAAGATATAGAGGATGACCTGGAAAAGTTGAATGAAATGGTGTTGATCAATGGAATGGATTAGGAATGTTTCCTCAAGGATAAGGAACTGATGATGGATAATGAAGACATTTTGTCAAAGGAAGAAACATTTTGGCAACAAAAATCTAGAGAGGTATGGATGACTGATGGTGACAAAAATACCAAACACTTGTTAGGAATTACATACAGAAAATATGAATTATATGCAAATAATGATTAAATAGGAATGAAAAACACATAAATAATAACAGAGAGGAGACAATTTAACGTGGTTCACCCAAACTCGGGCTACCACCACCAAACAAAGAGTCTAATATTATTATCTAGCAAATCGAACCGATTACAACTAGTAATCCCTTGCAACTCAATACCATTGCAAAATGCTAAAAAATTCTCTACATAAAACCCTAACCCTTGGCCATTTTATCAAGACTTATGTTGGTTACAAAATTAGGGTTACAATATGTCAGCCAATAGAAAAATAACACCCGACTTCTTTATCAAATAATAAAATTTGTTTGGGGCTCATGGGGCGTTACCCCTGGACCCCACAAGGGGCATTGTCCCTTGACCCCGCCTTGGGGGCGTTGCCCCCAAACCCCATTAAATAATTTGGGGGGAAACTAGATTGATAGAAAATAAAATTTAACCTTTGAGTCTGATTAGGCTCCATACAACAACAATCTCCCACTTGGAGACTGATCAAACTCCACGACATAAAATTCTCCCACTTGGAGATTGATCATAACATTGTTGACCCTGTAGCTCCCATTGGAATGAAAACACTCTAGACCCTGTTGTTTTGTTTTATTATTTTTAGGCTTGAAGGCCAACAAAAGCTGAAGAGAAGCTCAACTTCTCCCTTATCACTGCCTTTGTAAACATATTTGCTGGATTTTCATCTTTCTGTATCTTTTCCAACCTTAATTGTCCATCATCCAACACTGACTGAATGAAGTGATATCTCAACTATATGTGTTTTACCTTTGAATGCAAGGCAAAATTATTTGCAAGATGGATGACACTCTTGCTGTCTGTAAAAAAATAACGGTTAGCCTATCATTTCCCCAATTCATCCATGAAAGATTGCAGCCATATCATCTCTTTTCTTGTCTCTATTGCCTTTACATACTTTGCCTCTGTGATGGGTAAAGCAACCACCTTTTGCAACCTGGAGATCCAACTCACTGTTGGCCCACCTACAGTAAATACATAACCTATAGTACTTTGTCTGGTATCAATATCCCTTGCCAAATCTGAGTCTACATAACTTGCTAAATCAGTATTAGAACCCCAAAACATAAATGTTTATTGGATGTATCTCTCAAATACCTGACAACCCCTGCATTCCAATTCTCCAATCAAGGATTACTCATATACCTACTTACGACTCCAGCATCATGTGCAATATCTAGTCTCGTGCATACCATGGTGTGCATTAAACTTCCTACAACTAAAGCATATGGTACCTTGGACATTGTTTATATCTCCTCTTGTGTCTTGGGACACATCTCCTTAGTCAATTTCAAATGACTAGGAAAAAGTGTGCTAGCAACTTTTGCATTCTCCATATGAAATCTTTGCAACACCTTTTCAACATAATCAACCTGAGATAGAGTTAATATTTTATTTTCTCTATCTTTGCAAATTTTCATACCAAGGATTTATTTGTTGCCCCCAAATCCTTCATAGCAAATGATTTTGCTAACTATTATTTTAACTCTCTAATGTGACCCATGTTAGACCCCACTACAAGCATGCCATCAACATATAAACATAAAATAATGTTGTTGTCATTATCCAACCTCTTAAAATAAAAACAATGGCCATAATTACACCTGTTGTAGCATTGCTCAACCATAAAACTATCAAATTTCAGGTACCATTGTCGAGGTGCTTGTTTCAAGCCATATAAACTCTTCTTCAATCTACATACCAATTTCTCCTTACCTTTGACCTCAAATTATAAGGGTTGTTCCATATAAATCTCCTCCTCCAAATCACCATGGAGAAAGACGGTTTTCACATCTAGCTATTCCAAATGCAAATCTTCAGCAGCCACAATACTTAAAATAGTATGAATATAAGTCATCTTAATAACTGGAGAAAAAATTTCAGCAAAATCAAATCCTTTTTTCTGTGCAAATCCTTTGACAACTAACCTGTCTTTAAATATGTACTTACCTCCATCTTCCTCTTTCAGCCTATAAAGTCATTTGTTTTGTAAAGCCTTTTTACCTGCAGGCAACTTACATAATTCCCAAGTCTGTTCTTTTCACAAGGAGTCCATTGATTCTTTCATTGCAAGCTCCCACTAAACCTTTGTATCCACCTGCATAGCTTCATCATATCCTTCTGGTTCACCAACATCTGTTAACAAAATATAATACAAAGAGGGAGAGAACCTTTCAAGAGGTCTACTTAGCCTTATTAACCATCTAACATTCACTGGAGATTGTAAAATTTCTAGTTGTTGTTGCGGAGCATGAGGAACCATTGGAATATCACTATCTGGAATATCATCTAGTACAACAAAATCATTTTCTTTCTTCTCATGTTTCTGCAACTGATCTTTGTACAACACATTCTCATTGAATATTGTTAAAATTTGAGAAAACAAATTTAAATCATAATCGAATTGAAAGAGTTAGAACAAAATACTGGAAATAAAATGGACATAATAACAATACTAGAGAAACTTGATGTGAGTGCTCAACGACATAATAGCATCAAGAGAAATCTCCCAATATCGAATATGAAAATACAAGCAAGGTAGCGTGTTTATATAGACTCAAGTGAGGGGTGGAGGTAGCAATACTGGCCAATGAGGAAAGACCACCATGATGGTCTAAACATAGTAAATGCGCCTCCTCATAGCATGTCGACACCTCAATACCCAATTGTCTTAAGTAAACATGCTTTATTAACCTAAGCAAGCCTAATTAAAGTGTAGGAGAAACCTAGGAAAAGGGAAAATAATAAACCCAACTAGTTAAATAAAAACCTACACTAACACCCCCCCTTAAGCATAGCTTAGGTGGGTGAAAATATGGGTCCCGAAAAATGAAGCCTAATGAAGTACCCATGTACATAGTCTTCCCCCCCCCAACAAAGAAGAAGCTCCTTCTAACAAAGGAGAGTACCCCCGCCCCCCATAATAGAGAGAGAGAGAGAGAGAGAGAGAGAGAGAGAGAGAGAGAGAGAGAGAGAGAGAGAGAGAGAGAGAAGCCCCCACAACAAAAGAGAATGCCAGTCGCACCTCAAGCAAAGCTCTCAAATGAATGAACTTTCTCTTAGTGAAGGGTTTGGTGAAGATGTCCGCAGTCTAATTTGATGTTTGATAGTACTAAAGATCAAGAACCTTCTCATCAATCATCTCCCGAATGTAGTCCATGTGAATCTCAATGTGCTTGGTCCGTTGATGATGGACCAGATTGCGAGAAATTTGAATAGCACTTTGGTTGTCACAAAAGATGATTGTAGGCTTTCAAAAGGAAATGCCAAACTTAGTGAGAATGTTTAGAAGATAAATTGCCTTAGTAGCAGCATTAACTGCTCCTCGATACTTAGCCTCAGTAGATGAAAGAGCAAGAGTAGATTGTTTCTTGCTCGACCAAGAAACTAGACCAGAACCAAGAGAGAAGCAATACCCTGAAGTGGACTTCCGATCCTGAGAATCACCTTCCCAATCTGAATCTGTATATCTCACCAAGTCAATATCCACGCTCGCTATATAATGAATCCCATAACAGAGAGTACCCTGTACATAGCGAAGAATCCGCTTAGCTGCTTTCCAATGCAGCTCATGTGGCTCCTGCATGAACCTGGAGACCAGGCCCATGACATATGAAATATCGAGCCTCGTGTGAGTCAAATATATGAGGCTTCAAAATAATTGATGATACAAGGTAGCATATGCCAAGGGTGAAGAATAAGAAGCCTCAAGTTTGACACTTGACAGAAATGGAGTAAGTGTAGGCTTACAGTCAACCATGTGAAATCTCGAGAGCATATCAAGAGCATACTTAGGTTGTCTAATGAAGATACCAGAAGGTGACTGAGTGATCTCAATCCCTAAGAAATAGTGGAGTAGGCCTAAGTCAAACATCAAGAAATGATCATGAAGGGCAGTTTTGACTGCCTTGATATGGGATTAGTGACTCCCAATGATCAACAAGTCACCAACAGAGAGAATAAGGAAGCTGAGAGTATTATCCTGCTGCAAAATGTAGATGTTCAAATCAAAATGGCACTGAGTGAACCCAACTGATAGAAGGAAGGAGTCCATCTTGGCATACTGGGCTCAAGGGGCCTATTTAAGGCCATAGAGAGACTTCAGAAGGCGACAAACAAGTGAAGGATCCTAGACAAACCCTTATGGTTGCTCCATATATATCTCCTCTTGAAGGTCACCGTGAAGAAAATCATGCTTCACATTGATCTGATTAACTCCCCAGTGATGGGCTATAGCAATAGCAAGGACAAGTTGTATGGAATTCATCTTGGCAACTGACGTAAAAGTCTCAGAGTAGTCAATCCCAACAACCTGGGAGAATCCTTTGACGACCAAGCGAGCCTTATGCGTATCAACTGACCCATCTACAACAAATTTTGTTTAGTAGATCCACTTGCACTGAACAAATTTCCTTCCCTTAGGAAGAGGGACTAAATCCCAAGTATGGTTCCTCTCCAAGGAATTGAACTCCTCTTGCATATCAGTATCCCACTTGGGGACACCTGAAGCTTCTCGAAAGGACTTTGGATCTGAAGTTGTAGCAAAGAAGAGATGTGGATCATGCTCTAATTGAGACCTTGTTCTTCTCACATCTGAACGATCACCGATCCAATCACTTGCTGACTCCAATGTTTGACGAGCCCAAAGAGGCCTAGAAGCTGGAGAATGAGGAGAATCTAGAGGAGAATTATCACCCTCTAAATGATGACTAAGAGAGGAGGAGGATGAATCCTCATCATCATCATATGAAGTGATGGAAGAAGACACCAGAAGGATTAAAACCTTGGAAGAACTATAATCATGAAGTCGCAATGTCTCCATAGAAATGAAAGATGGAGAAGTGGTAGAAGAAGAACTGGAAGTATCCTCCTCAAAATGAAAACTCCTCTCAATGAAAAGCTCATGTGTGGTAGGATGGAGAAGCTTGTAGCCTTTGACACCATCTGGATACCCAACAAATATGCAAGGCTTGCTTTGTGGATCCACAACCTTGCATTTCTCTGCTAGAATGTGGGCCCATGCAGGAGACCCAAACACTCGAAAGTGTTTGACTGTGGGTTTTCGACCAGTCCAAGCTTGAAAAGGAGTTACCCCCTTCATAGCTCGATAAGGAACCCGATTCTGGATATAACATGCACAGTTAATGGCCACTGTCCAATACTGAGGTGCCAATGATCTGGAGTGAATCATACAATTAGCCATTTCCTTCAAGGACCGGTTCTTATGTTCGGTAACTCCATTTTGTTGTGGAGTGTAGGGAACTATGTGTTGAAGATCAATGCCTTCTAAGATACATAACTATTCAAATCTTTGGTTGACATATTCCCCCCCATTATCGGTGCATAGAACCTTGATGGTTTTCCCTGATTGTTTCTTTGCAAAATCTTTGAATTCTTGAAAAGACTCAAAGACTTCCAACTTTTGTTTGAGAAAATATACAAAGGTGTATCGAGAAAAATCATCAATGGATGTCAAGACATATTTAGCCTTGCTAAGAAGGATGTGGAAATGGTCCTGTAAATCACTGTGTACTAGCTCCAAAAGATGAGTGGCTCTCCATGCTTTTCCTTTATAAAAAATTTCCTCAGGATGTTTGCCAAGAATGCATCCTTGGCAAACTCCATTAGAAAATCTAATAGAAGGCAACCCTATAACCATGTCCTTCTGACCAAGCTGTTGCAAGTAGCGGTAGTTCAAGTGGCCAAACCGCTGATGCCACAAATGACTCACCTCATCTGAGTGAGTAAGGAATGCAAGTGAAGGAGAATCAGGAACAAAGTGAGAAAAGTTATATAGTCTGGACTGATGATCTTCCTTTCCCACTGCAATTGTAAACCCATTGTGCATCTCACTGATTACCACTGTGTCTAGAGTGAACTCAACCCGCTTGCCAGAGCTAGTGTGAGTGATCTGATAGACATATAGGAGATTAGTTGACAAAGATGGAACACAAAGGACATCCTGAAATGTTCCTTCACTCACATCAATAGACTTTCTCCCATGAACTTCTACAGGAGTGTCATCACCCAATAGAATATATGGCATAGAACATGACTCCAAGGAGGAAAAACTATCTTTCGATGAAGCCATGTGGTGTGAAGCACCCGAGTCAATGATCTAGGAATTAGGCTGAGAAGCAACAACAACCAAGGCCTTGCCCTTTTCTTTACCCTTACTTGTTTCCTTTGAAGATTCCTGAGACGAACTTGGTTTGACAAAATCAAGCACCTTGATGTTGTTCTTTTCTAGAAGATGAGTCAAATGATCAATTTTCTTCTTCAGAAATTTATGTTCATCATGACCAGGGTTATTATAGTAGGAACACTTAGTTTTCTCCTTCTTGAGCTTGTCACCCTTTGAAGAAGATGCATCATTAGTTGCTTTTGAAGTAACTTGCTTTTGTTCTTGCTTCTTTTCTCCTTGGTTCTTTTATTTCTTTTCTTGCTTAGAAAGCCCATTTTGATCTTTTATACCCTGGTTGGCAACCAAGGCTTGAGATTTAGAGGGCTTAATTGTGCCCATTTAAATTAGCTTATCCTATTCTTGTGTGAGTTCTTTTGCAAAATCATCAAGAGAAGGCATTTTAAAGCTAGTTCCTAAGGCACTTTTTGTAGCATAGAAAGTAGAAACAAAAACTGAATAGTTTGGACTAAGTTCGGAAAGAATGCTTATAATCAATTATGAATTTTTCTTATCTATCCCACGTGCCTTCAATTGCAATCTTACAACCTTTAGTTTTGTGAAGAAGTCCTGAATTGTATCAAAATCACATGGATTTAACCATATTAGCTCATTATCCAATTGGTGTCCCCTTAACTCGTTATGTTTACCAAACAACCCTTATAATGTTGTCCATACATCATTTGGAGTTGTAGCAGATTCAACATGAAAAAGAAGATCATAAGATACATACATACATAGAGTACCATAAGCTTCATCACATTTGTTAAACCATTTTGGCTTTTCTGCAATTAGTGTTGGTTCAATTTCAACTCCCATAGATACTCTAAACAACCCCAACTTCTTAAGATAGATTATCATTTTTGACTTCCACTCATAGTAGTTGTAAGGTGTGAGTATTGGTATTGTATTTTGATCCATTTTAATGCAAAAAGTAAGATTGCATGTGGAGGAAAGAGAGACAAAAAACTCAGAGAGAACACATTGGACAACCCCCTATTTTTAATAAACCAGAAGTCACCCCCCATATATTATAAGGTGGCACTTTATAATTTAATGCATTTACAATGTTGGAGTTATTTTCCAGAGTTTTACAAAGTCCAAAAAATGGACATAAATACTGAAGGCAAAAATAATATCTTATAATATGAACATAAAACCAACACCAATGTATTCTACTTGAAAAAATCCACTTTTCAAAAAATAATGACCTAAATCTGAGATCATATGTGAAATTTATAGTAGTTTGAAGTTCATAAAATGGGGACTGCCCTTCAGATTTGTTGATAAAACTTAATTTCTAGAAAATTAGTAACTTCTAAGAAAAAAGTGATTACACCACTACAAAGAGCATGAAAAAATACCCCATTTCAAAAAAAATTGCACTGAACAATACCTCTGTATGACTGAGAACAACTCATTTGAAGATTAGATGCAAAAATGAAAACTACAATGGTGAGGGATCTAGTTGAAGCTTTCTGATGCAATTTTTGAAAGATCTGCTGATTGAATTCAAAATCTAGTAGCGACCCAAATGGGTTTTTTCAGCGGTGAAACAAACCCAAAAAGATTTTTTCTTTATCACTTGCGGAAGATGGGGCCACAGTGTAAAAAAATGCCTTCAATAAGGGAAAAATGACATGCAAAGCTTTTGGTGTCTGATCTGCACACAAATGAAAGGTCTATTAGGCCTCAAAATACACTATTTGAAAGTTCCTTCACAAATCTAAGCTTCAAAAACCTTGTTTTACAAAAAAAAACATATATGTAAAACAATATAACTGGATCTTCATAAACCTTTGCTAGTTTTTTAGATCATACAAAATGCAAAAGAAAACACAACAAGATTTTACAAGATCTCTACAATAATCTAATCTTTCAAAACAAGCTCTGATACCATGTTAAAATATGAGAAAACAGATTTAAACCATAATTGAATTCAAAGAGTTAGAACAAGATACTGGAAATAAAATGGACACAATAACAATACTAGATAAACTTGATGTAAATGCTCAACGACAAGATAGCATCAAGATAAATCTCCCAATATCTAATATAAAAATACAAGCAAGATAGCATGTGTATATAGACTCAAGTGCGGGGTGGAGGTGGCAATACCGACCAATGAGGAAAGACCACCATGATGGTCTAAACATAGTAAATGCACCTCCTCATAGCATGTCGACACCTCAATACTCACTTGTCTTAAGTAAACATGCTTTATTAACCTAAGGAAACTTAATTAAAGTGTAGGAAAAACCTAGGAAAAAGGAAAATAATAAACCTAACTAGGAAAATAAAAACCTACACTAACAAATGCAATATCCCTGCTTCTCACAATTTTAATATTTTCAACATCCCAAAGCCTATAACCAAATTCATCAATGCCATATCCAACGAAAATACATTTTTTTTATTTTGCATCCAACTTGGTTCTATTTTTAGAATCTACACGTGCAAATGCTTCACATCCGAAGGTTTTGAGAAAAGAATATCTCACATTCTTACCTATCCATGCTTCCTCTAGAATACCACAACCCAAAGGAGCTGAAGGACTGTTATTAATTAAATATACAATAGTATTGATAGCCTTTGTCCACATGTTCAAAGGCATCCCAACATACAATCTCATGCTCCTTGCACACTCTATTATTGTCTTATTCATGCACCCAGCCACTCCATTTTCTTGCGGAGTCCTTGGAGCCATTTTCTACCTACAAATTCCATTAAAGGAACAATAATCCTCAAATTATTTGCTATAATATTCACCACCGCTATCAGATCTGAGACATTTTAGTCTTTTACCGGTCTCATTCTCAACCAAGCTTCTCCATTTCTTAAAGATTTCTAATACATTAGATTTTTGCTTAAGGAAATAAATCCAAACCTTCCTAGTTGCATCATTTGTGAATGTAACATAATATTGAGAGCCATTGAGAGAAGATACTTGAGTCGGTCCCCATACATTTGTATGTACAAGCTCCAACTTTTCATCTTTCTTTTGGTTCCCATCCTTGAGAAAACTAACCCTCTTTTGGTTTACATACACACAACTTTCATAGAAATCCATATTAATGCATTTCAGGCCTGGTAAAACCTTTTTAGAATGAAGTATCTTCATACCTTTTTCACTCATATGCCCAAGTCTATTATGCCACAGTGTTGTCTCAGAACCTGCAACAACTATTTTAGTCTCATCTTATGAATCTGCAACAACTGTTCCTGAACCTGTTTGGGTATTCTTTACAACAACTAAAGTAGAAGGAACAATTTGACATGTACAAAGATATAAGATGCCTACTTTCACACCTTTTGCTACTATCAAGGAACCTCTTGAAACCTTCCAATTTTTATCATTATGTAGTTGGCATAAATTGCGTATCGTTAGGTTTGATAGTTTTGGTTACTCGACAATATATTAATTAACTATATTAAGTGGGTTGTCACTCTTGGGTAGTTATGTGTCGATTGGTTCACGGTTGTGTACCTCTCGACAACCGTCAGGTTCTCTAAATATATTGTGTACCGCCAAGGAAGTAGTATGGTATTATCGGATATGTAATCCTTGGCCTCTAAATATATTGTGTACATACCTTTTGAGTGAAAACAATGTTGAACACCCAAGAGAAGTAGAAACTACTAAAGTTCACGGGTGATGGATCAGAGGACCCCGTACGACATTGTAAGACATGTATAACAATATGGGAGGTGAATGGCCAAGATGACAAGGACTACTGGCTAAAGACATTTCCTGCCACCCTTCGGGGGATTGCCATTGATAGATCTCGACGCCCAACACATGACGAGAGGGAGTGGTTTGAAGAAGGTGTTCCAGGAGGAATTCAAACTCCCGAGGGATGATAATGAGATCATGGCCAAAATCTATAATACCAAGCAAGGGAAAAATGAGAGTGTACGTGCTTACAATCGTAGGCTCAAAGAACTGCTGAACAAGATGGAGAATGAGCTAGCCAACGAGTTGAAGAAGAGGTGGTTTATGGAGGGATTGATACCCTCACTGCACAAGAAGATGAAAGTAGTGCCTCCATCCTCGTATGTCAATGCTTACAATTGGGCGATGGACAACAAGAGTGAAAACGAAACCTCCTCTTGAGAGAAGAGGAAGATCGACGATGATGAGAGCATCGAAGGTAGCAATGATGAAGAATCCAAAACTGTATGAGCCCTTCGATGGGATATGTTGAGAATGATGAATGAATTGAAAGGTTGAGAAAGGAACCACCAAAGAAGGTAATGAACTATGGTGTACTGAGTGCAAAAGGGAGGGGCACACGAAGGGTAATTGCCCTAAAAATATGTTTTGTAAAATTTGCCAAGAGTTAGGACATTCAATCAAGGAGTGCCTGTACAATTTGAAGATAAGAAGTACATGAGTACTCTTCACACAAGGAGAGTCCAGCCCATCAAAATCACATAATGTATCGTCAAGTGGTTATGGAAATCAATGAGGGTGAAACCAAATACAGTACGACTCCAAAGGATGTCCTATCATACAATGCCAACAATGTAGTGAATGGGGACACTTTGCGAGAGATTGCCAGAACAAGAAAGACAACGTACAATTATTATACAAATAGTGTGGACCAGGTGACCATGAAGACACCGACTATCCAAAGAAGAAAGGGGTAAATATGCTGGACATTAAAGAGCCAAACGAGGAGTTACTCGCAATCACGAGATTACAAAATAAAAAAGTAGTGTACCCCGATCCCCGTACGGAGAAGGAAAGACTCCGAGAGTCAAAGACAGATGTTGAATGGGCAATGGTGGAGGAGCGAAGGGCCTCACATGATGCTATCAGTACTCCACCATGGTCGGAGTCCGAGAAAACTATCATAAAACAAATATTGCAAGCTACCATACTTGTACGAGTATCTGATCTTTTGCAAACAATGTCACAATTGAGGATGGCTCTTACAAATGTGGATGGTGGCAACACCATTGACCAAGAACAATGTCAGATGGCAAAAAACCCATCCGACACAGACCCCATGACATAACCACCTAGCAAGTCTACCACAGACCCCATGTTGCTCACCGTGAGTATCAATTGGAAGCCCGTTGTGGTGGAAATGGAGATAATGGGACAAAAGTTGATGAACACAATCATGGACGATGACCCTGGGGTGAATGTACTACCAAAGGAGACATGGAGGGGTTTGGGAAAACCAACCCTCTAGCCACCAACATTCCACCTTGTCGCTAAGGACCAACACAACAACAAGCCCCTTAGAATGCTCGTGGCACAAAAGGTTGTGGTTGACACACTACATTTCTTTCTTGACTTTGTAGTCATCCCATTGGAGAGAAAAGCTTATGATGCTCTCCTCGGAAGGGATTGGCTGATTATGGCCAAGGAAAATCACAATTGGAAGAGAAATACACTCTCCATCGAGAACGAAGGCCGCATATATGTGATTGACTTGAGGAACCAGACAATGAGTGAAGAATTGGCATCCTCCGGCTCGGAGCCTAAGGGTGGAGACTTTGGTCTGGACAAAGGGAGGAAAGGCATGGAACCCAATGATGAAGGGGTGCTCAAACTGGAAGATTGCTCCGAAGATGAGACGAGTTCCCTGAGTCCATTCCACTGGAAAATGGAGGAATATAAGGTGTTTTCACCAGCATGTAATTTTCTTGAAGCTACAACTCCTGGTGAGGAGCAATTGATGAAAGCATGTCAAGTTATAAATGATACATCTGGTAGTACGAAGATGGAAAGTGTAAGGCAAAAGCCCACAAAGGAAGAACAAAGGCAGTACAAACAAGGCACCCAGAAGGAATTACAAGTTGTCAAGTACCAGAGAACATTGAAGTTACCAGTCGGTAACTCAACTGTACGACCTTGTACAAAATTCAGGAAGCACCATTGACACAATGTCATACACACCATACGAGACCAAAAAAGCAATGAAGAAGGGAACCAACTGTACAATTTTGTATGGGAGAGATATACAGACAAACTTGTATGAGAAGATATTGGCAAGAGGGAAGATCGGTCATACGCATTTGTGCGGGCTTGCAACTTTGAAAGGAAAACATCACACGCACCGTACGAATCTGTACAAAGAAGACGATGATTGGTGTTGTACATATCTATATGGATCTATATAGATAAAGAAGGCGATGAGACAGAAGGGTTGCACGAAAACCCGTACGAAGGTTGGGGCTATTCGCACGACATTGGCAGAGAGGGGTAAAGGGATTTGTATGAAATTAACCAGGGAAGAAGGCACAAAAGACATCCGTACAAAATTAACCGACAAATTAAGAGAAATCTAGAACTTCGTACATGAAGTTGCAATATTGAATTCGTACGAAATGTATACCATAACAAAGGAAACAAGTAGTGCAGGAGGAAATACGTACGAACAGACACAGGAAAATCCGTATGTCCAACCACAAGAACTCCCGTACGGGTAGATAAGAGAAATTTTGTACGAACAAGTAGGAGAGATTTCATACGGCCAGGGGTGGACGAAGAGGATTCCGTATGCACAAACTGAAGAAGGATTTTTTGTACGAAGAGGAGAGGTGGTTCGTACATAGTCCAGACCGTACGCTATATGGCTTTGATGCAAAAATTGCAGAAAATAATCACCAGAGAGGAAGTTGGGAGTCGTACATGGAGGTGCCACCTGAGCCGTGCGAGATAGAATCTCAGTCGAGACTATTGTTTGACTTCATCAACAATGTTTTTGGCATCTCAAAAATAAAAAAAATGATGTGCACCATGGAGTTTCGTGTGGTTTTGAAGGTTGTAATTTGGTGTTGTCCAGGCACACTACAAATTGGGGTTGTCCAATCCAAGTCACTGTCTATAATTAGTCTTCCTGAATATTACTTGATGTTTTCTTGTCATGTAGAAGATGAC
This sequence comes from Cryptomeria japonica, assembly GCF_030272615.1. Lineage (NCBI taxonomy): Eukaryota > Viridiplantae > Streptophyta > Pinopsida > Cupressales > Cupressaceae > Cryptomeria > Cryptomeria japonica. The sequence goes on along the minus strand of NC_081413.1, from coordinate 328,396,088 downwards.
TTTTTCTTTTGGGGGGGATAATGTAGTTGGCATAAAATGTGTATCATTATGTTTGATAATTTTGGTTACCTGATAATGTATTAATTAATTGTATTAAGTGTGTTGTCACTCTCGGGTAGTTATGTGTCAGTTGGTTGATGGTTGTGTACCTCTCGGCACCTATCGAGCTCTCTAAATAGATTGTGTACCGCTAAGGAAGTAGTACGGTATTGTCGGATCTGTTGTAATCCTTGGCCGATCATGTCTGGTCTTCTTCTCTATAATAATTTCATGTGCAAATAAAGATATATTTTATTGTCGTGTCTGGTATGCATTGTCATGTGCATTATTATTTTCTATATTTAATTTACCAGTTGCAGTGGTAAATAATTAAAAGTAATTGTGCAACCTTCATCACCTAGCTGCCCTGTTGAAATTAAATTCCTACTCAGCCTTGGAATGTGTCTTACCTCTTGTAGTAGCCAATGATTCCCATTCTGCAACTTAATCTTAATTCTTCCCTTTCCATTAATCTAACAAGGTTCATTATCTCCCAAGTAAACCAACCCAAAACCCCCTTGGACATAATCAAGAAAATAACTTCTATGGGGCGTAGCATGAAATGAGGCCCCTGAATCTAAAACCCATGAATCATCAGTATTATCTAAGGAAAGAATCAAAGCATCCTCTTTAGATTTATTACTTACCACATTTTCCAACTTATTACCTTCTTGTTTATTTCCTTTATTCTTCTGAGACCAACAATCCTTCTTCAGATGACCTAGTTTCCCATAGTACCAGCAATATTTTGGTCCTCTGGATTGGGATCTCTTGTCCTTTGATTTTCCTCGTGACTTTCCACAACCTCCAGAACCTTTTCCTCTCTCCTTTGATCTGCCCCTGCTTTCTGCATTCAAAACACTACTCGATGTGGATCGACTTGAGCTTTTCCAACGAATTTCCTCACTCAGAATAACACCAACAACATCATCAAATTTTTGGGTATTTGAACTAGAAACAGAGTTAATAACCACCATTTACCTTCAAAGAAGTCAATTGACCGGTAACCGTATTAAACTCATTTAAATGATCTGTCACAGATCCACCTTCAATCATTTTTAGATTAAATAAACACTTCATGAGAAATACCTTATTTGAGGTTGAGGGTTTTTTCATACAATTTGGCCAAAGCTTTCATCAGATCTTCTAGTGTCTTCGCTTCTGTTATACTGAATGCCATAGATGGTGTTAGGCACAACCAAATCGTTCCCAGTGCCTTTTTATCCAAAATATCCCAATCTTCATCACTTATTATTGATGGTTTCTTGGATTTTCTTTCCAATGGCCTTTGTAAATCCTTCTGATTGAGATAATCATCCATCTGCATCTTCCATAACTGATAGTTCCGCCCATTGAATTTTTCTACCTTCAATTTACCCTCATTTGCCATTGCTCCCATTTATCCATGAGACTCCCACTCAACCATGAGACCTTCCTACAAACAATAATTGAACACAATCCACTCTGATACCACTTGTTAGGAATTGCATGCAGAAAATATCAATTATATGCAAATAATAATTAAATAGAGGAATGAAAAACACAAATAATAAAAGAGGAGACAATCTAACGCGGTTCACCCAAACTCGGGCTACGTCCACCAAACAAAGAGTCCAATATTATTATCTAAAAAATTGATCCGATTACAACCAGTAATCCCTTGCAACTAGATAGTGTTGTAAAACACCAGGGGCACTACCCTTGGACCCTACAAGGGGCACTACCCCTTGACCCCTGTTAAATAATTTGGGTGGAAATTGCGTGGATAGAAGTGGGAAAAATTTAACCTCTAAGTCTGATTAGGCTCCATATAACAATAATCGCTCACTTGGAGACTGATCAAACTCCACAACATAAAAATACTTTCATAATGTGACTAAGCAAAGGAGGGATCTCAATAAAATCTAAAAAATAAAAAAAGAAGATGGATTGATCACTAAAGATCTTAAGGAGATAGTCTTAGAAACAATTAACTTCTTCCTTCACCTACTAAACAATTTTAAAGGCTCCAATCATATGGAACACAACACACTCTTGGAACTAATCCCTAAGTTGGTGAATGAAGGCAAAACAAAGAGTTGTATGCTAAAATATCATTTAAAGAAGTGGAATTTGCAATCAAACAACTACATCCAGACAAGGCCCCTAGTCCGAATGGATTCCTAGTTGGCTTCTTTTACAAATGTTGGGATATCATTGAATAGGAATTAGCTGAGGCAATGGGAACAACTAGAAACTCAAGGAGACTTTTGCGGGAAATTGTTATGCCTTGCATATCTAGTCCCAACATTTTCATTTTTATGAAAATACGGGTCCCCTCTTTTGTCTTTTTCTGTTAGTTTTTCCTTTTCTTTTTAGCTTTTGTTTTGTTCACCTCGAAACTTGGGTTCCCGAGTTCTCGAGGTGGGTTGTGTGCTTGTTTCTGTTTCTTTGTTCGGGAATTTGGGTCCCCGTGTTCTTGAGTTCTTTTTTGTCTCGTTTGTTTGTTTGTGTAGCCCCGGAAGTTCAGGTTTCCAAAGTTCTGGGTCGTGTTTTTGTTTTCTTGTTCGGGTTCCCGAACTCCTGAGTTCGCTTTGTGTCATTTCGGAGCATCACTTCAGAACTTCGGGTTCCTGGAGTCCCGAAGTGTTTGTTCGTCTTTTGGTTTTCACCTCGGAAGTTTGGATTCCCGAACTCCTGGGTTGTTGTTCTGTCTGTTTTTCGGAAACTCAGGTCCCCGAGCTTGTCGCTTGTGTGTGTTGTCGTGTTTGCGTCCCCTTGTTGGTCGTTGTTTCATCTTCGTCATGCGTTCTTCTTCTTGCTCGTCGTTGTCGTCATTGTCGTCGTCGGTTGTTTTATCTTCTGTAGGTTGTAGGCTTGGCGTAGGCGTAAAAGATCTGCAAAATAACAAAAAAAATCGAAAACCCCAAAAACAATAAAAATTTGAAAAACCCCCCAATAAACCCTAAAAAGTTGAAAATGCCAAAAACAAAAAAATTGTAAAATCCAAAAAACACAAAATAATCAAATATTTGCAAAATACAAAAAAAATTAAAAGACTAAATAATCACAAAAAGGGTAAATAATTTAAAAATTAATTTTCAAATTTGTTAAAAAATAAAATAAAATATCAAATTTAATTAATTTATATTAATATTTTACTAATGTTAAATTCAAAATTTTAATTATGAATTAATTTAAATTTTATCATATTGAAATATTAATATAAGTTTTTTTTATTTAGGAATTAATTCAATATGATAAAATTTAAATTAATTCATAATTAAGGAATCTAGAGTCCCGAAATGTAAAACTTTAAGGACTCAAAATTATCAAACACATCATTTAGGAATTCCGGACCCTGAGGTGCTGGAGTGGTTAAAGGTTGTGAGTTTAAAAACTTCGAAACTTCCAACCTCTGAAATTCCGAAATGTAGAAAAGCTTGTGCAATGAAAGCTTAAAGGCTCGAACGTCTGAAACTCCGGAGTCTGGCGAAATGAAGGAAACGAGAGCCTATAGTCACAAGGGACGAGATTTCAAATTACAAAGTGTTGAGATCCCTGAAGCTTAGAATCCTTTCACTTTCCAAAACTCAAGACTCCATAGCTCCCAAATCCCGAAATTTCCAATGTATACAAAGTCGGGAGGAGAACAACAACAAATACCCAAAACCCCAAATACTTTAATGCACAACATAAGTGAAATGAAGGCAAAAGAATGAATCTGAAATCACAGACTCCCGAGGTAGAGAAGACACAAAGCATGAAGAAGCTAGGGACCTTGAGAGTCCGAAATCCTGAGGCCTATCAGAATAAAAGCCCGTATTGTCTAGTTTTTACGAAACATCACAACCCCCAACTTCCCGAAATACTGAAATAGAGCATGAAGTTCACTGTTTTATGAATTAAATGAAAATACATGGAGGCACTCTAGAGTTTCGGACCTCCGGGGTATGGAGGAATCAACTTCCCAAAACTCGTAACCTTGAAGTTCCAGAACCCCAAAGGCAAAATGAAAACACATCGATGCCGCAGCTTGAAGTAGTTGACAAAGAAAACAATCAAACGAATGTGAGTAGCAACGAGAAAGAAATTGATTGTCAATAAGAATGCTGATGGGTATTACTGGCGAGCAACTGAGACAGTGATGCAATTGTAAGTAGTTTATAAGAAGTGCAAATAGTTGATTTCCAATATCATTGACTGCAAAGATTGTTGGAAGTTAATTTGCAAGTGGAGAGATTTGGAGTGACACGAAAACTGCACAATATTAGAAGTGAATCAAATCCAAGAACAAACCATCAATGCTGTGAAACAAATTTGAAATCACTAAAATCACCACAAAATAGCACCAATTGCAGTAAATGAAGAAATCTAATCGAAGCAAACGCAGTTAAAATTCTGAAATCAAGAGTTCGATTAGGGTAGAATGCAATTTAAATTGTTTGCAATGAAGTCTACAACAAAGACGAAAAAAATAAACTAAGGCAAACCCGAGAAACAAATTAGGGCAAAATTTTTGATCTCACGTTGTTTCCATGAAATGATTGTGAATGATGCACATATGACTAAAGGAAGAGTTTCGATTTTGTGGACAGAAAAATTAATTTGAAGCCCCTTTGTTTCCAATTTGGAAGGCATAAAGTGCATTGATGTCGTAATATTATGAACCAAGATTTCAATTAACAAGGACGCAAAGCGTCAAGTTCCTGCCATTAGAAGAATGAGAGTAATGGATAGAAATAAAGAGGAAGAGATAGCTACATATAGATGGAGAAATAAAGCTACATGTGGCACTATGATAGAAGGATACGAAGATAGGGGTATAAAAATAGAGAAAGGGACTCAACTAGAGATAGGGGTATAAACAAGAAAAATATTCACTATGTTCCTTGCAGGCGCCATGTTTTTCACATTTTCACTTCATAGTTTATTTTGCGAATATCGAGATGCTTTATAATGCGTATTTAATGCCCAATCCGGTAACATGGGCACGTAACCCTTACTGTCAAAAACAAATAGTTCATATTAAAAATAAATTCTTTTTACTTAAAAACATTTAAATTGAATTTTTTAGATTTATTTTATTTATTATATATAAAAATAATAAAGTTCAGGTATAAAAAATTATTAAATTTAAGTTTTTATTGAGACAAAATTAAAAAATTGGTATATATATATATATTCTTTAAAAATTTAATCATTAATATACAAGAATATATAATAAATATAATATATAAATAATAAATTATATATTTAAAAATTTTTAAATTTATTTATTTATTTATTTATTTTAGTAATTATTATATCACAATATATAAGTAATTAGTTTTAGAAATATTAATTATTAAGTTTTTTTTTGAATATTTTGATTTGTTTGATACATCTAGTAATCTTAATTCTCAATTTATTTTAAAAACAAAACATATCTCATGATTAAAGAATTTGCAACTCTTATATTAATATTTTTAATCTTGGCTCAAATTTTGTGGGTGAATTTGAATTTCATGTTTAAAATTCAAATTTTACTCTAATAAAAATCATTTTTATTGTTTTTAACAAAATCATAGGTCCATAAATGTAATTAGAGCAAAAAATAATTATTACATGTTTAAATTTTTTTTAAAAAGCATAAATAAATAGAATTATAACTACTAGAAATAAAAATAAATAAATGAATTTTGTTTATCAAATTTTTATACTAAAATTTTTAATTTTAAATTTACAAAAATATATTGTCAAAATATATTTTGTAGATATTTTTTGCAATCAGGTCTGTAGCATACCGCTTTTATTCATCATTCAATTTCTTATTTGCACTTTAACAATATCTTTCAAATTATCAATACGATTTTCAATACCACTTGCAAAACAAGTAGGTAAGAAAAGCCATAATTATATAAATTAGTTGAATATTATATTATATAAAATAGTAAATATAACTTTAATCTATATTTTATATATAAAATAAACATACAACTAACAAACAATATATAAATATTTAATAAAAAAATAATTTTTTTTGATATTCTATTATTAAATGTATCTAATAATTTATCAATAAATATTATTGTATTAAATATTTATATATAAAACAAATATTATATTAAATAATAAATATAACTATAATCAATATTTTATATATAAAATAAACATATTACTAATAAACAATATATAAATATTCTAATAAAAAATTAAATTTTAAGATATTCTATTATTAAATATATCTAATAATTTATTAATAAATGTTATTATATTAAATATTTTATTTATAAAACAAATATAAATAAATAAATAATATATAGAATATAATTTATATTCCACTTTGTGAGGGAATCATTTTAGTATTACTTTAAATATACATGTTTTTATTATTATAAAGTTAAGTAAAGTGCAAGTAAAGTGAAAGTGCCCCCACCTTCCCCTATGCTCGCCAAAATGTTGGCGAGCCAGCGTGGGCCTCATTTGTAAACTTGCACCTTGACGAACATGAGAGGGAGAATGCTAGCAGTGTAAAAAAAATGGCATGCACGTTTTCCAAGTGGACACGACGCCATTTGCATGCAGGAGTACATGAGTGCAAAATGCAACACGAGCACACGTCAGTAGTTTATGTCATTTCATCTTTTAACAAGGAATTTTATATGTTTTTATATCAAAAGTTTATTCAGAACATTTATTATGTTTGCAGAATGATGTCAATAGTAATAATTATAGGGAAATTCTATAAAATTTTGTTGATAAAAATTAAATTTTATGCCTACTAAAATTAGTGTAGACCAATTAGATGATAAATAAAACATGTTTTCAAATATGTTTTGTTAAAAAATATGCATGTTGACTTTTGAAAAAACAAAAATTTATTTTAGTTTCAAAAATTTGAAACACTCATTGGCTATCAAGGACAATAACTAATAACCATTTAATACCATGGTGGATGCATAAGTATTCCTGCCATGAACAGGAACTAATAAAGAAGATTAAAAGAATGTTAAGCACACCAAATGAAGTGTGGCCAATTCTTCAAAACATAAAAGCATTGAATCTTGGAAAGTTGCACCACTAAAAGGATGAATAAGATCATGGTTTTCACATCAACAATATGTAATTGGCTACGAAGAGAGAAGACAAATACAAAATAAGTGGAGGAAAAATGCCACATTATTTCAGGGGTGAAAAGCAAGTTAAAATTTATTAATATTTCACAAATTCTATGTTTCACGTGTTTTTCCATGAAATGCTTTCTTTAAATGATTTGGCATGCAATGGTTTTTAACTAAAAAAAAATGGGCATTTTAAGTTTAGAATAAATTTGGATTTCTTTAATGAATTTAAATTTATTTAGTTTATGATCTTGTTTGTGAATTAATGGTTTTCTTTTGCTTTTCAGGAAAATTCTACATTTGGTGGGGCCATGAAGAAGAGAGATTTTATGAAAAGTGAGTTTTTATTACATTTTAACTTGTTTTAAAATTTAATAATGTTTTGGTTATTTTATTTAATTCAAATTTACGATGGATTTTATATTATGTTTTTATTTAAAATTATGAATTTGGAGAAATAAGATATTTGCTCATTAAATAAATTGGAGTGAACTAGTTATTATTATTTAATATGCAGACAAATCATGGAGATAAAGCCGAAATGAAGTGAGAGATAAATAGGCAGTTGCTAATGATGGCATTCAATATTTTTGAAGAATTTTACATGACACCAGCACTGGGACTTCAACTGCACCTCCAACTTACACCTTAATTTTGAACAAATTTTTGCATGACTACGAAAACTTGGTTCATGCAACACCGTTTTCGTAGTGCTATGCCAGTCCCAGTTTCGTAATAGTTAACTAGAGTCTAAGGCAGAGACTTGCATGTCAACTGCGACTCCTTGCCTTTTTAGTTCTTAATTTAGATTAGGTTTATTTCCTAGAAAGTAAGACAAGAAACTCTATAAATTGGAGATTTTGATTCATTGTTAAGGGTTCGTGAATTGATGATTTGAGGTCCAATTAGAGATTCCATTTGGAGGGTCCACAAATTGATGATTTGAGGCCCATTTAGAGATTTTATATTAATTTTGCAGATTGTTATGAATTTGAGAAGTTTTTGTGATACATTCTTTGGATTTAATACAAGAAGCAACTTATAGATTGTCTGATCTATGCATATGTGCTATGAGTTTGTTCTTTGCAATCTGGTAATGTCTATTGTTTGAAATCGACAACTTATTATAGTCTTATGTTTTATTGCTTTATGAATCATATTGCGCACGTAAGTGGTGTATGAGAATTAATGTGATAGAATGATAGCATGGTGATATTCTTTCCATGAATTTTGTGAGGTTGCTGACTTTGCAGGTTTACTGGAGGTTCGTTATTGAATGTTGATTTGGACAATATTTGATGATTTTTGGATTACAGGGTACTATTTAAGTAGTTCGTTAAGTTGTCATTGAATTGGTTTCACTGTTATTTTCTTGTTTCCCTATCTCTTGCAATTTATTTCCAGAAGAATCTTAAAATCCTAAAAATACAAAAAAGGAAGTTAAGTTATTAACGATTAATGGGATTTAGTTTCAACTAGCAGTTCCCTTAACAGGTACAACTGCATCAATCATTGGGCTGCCCATCACCGTCGAGACCCGACTATAGAGACCTTGGAGTGATTAGTTCCCCTGAATTTATTGCTTTTCAGGAGAGGTGGTGAGTGTTCACATTGGCTACCTGACTGTTGGTAAGTGTGTCAAAACAGTCGTCAACAAAAATCAACAACACTTTCATAGCCCTCATTCTAAAAAAAGAAAAGGTGATAACCCTTGGGGATATTAGGCCGATTTCTCTCTGCAAAAAAGAAGTTGCTTCCACATATTATCTTCAAGGAATAGATATGATTCATCCTTGGTAAATCAATATGGGATGGGGTCATTATTGCCCAAGAGGATATTCACTCACTTCAATGCAATCATGAGTTTGGGATGCTAATCAAACTAGAAATAAAAAAAGGCATATGACAAAGTACATAAGTTTTGGAAGTCTTTGGATTTGACAAACAATGGATTAATTGGATATTCACTTGCATCTCTACCTTGAGATATTTAATATTGGTAAATGGTGCACCAAAGGGATTCTTTGAGGCTTTAAGAGGATTGAGGTAGGGTGATTTTATCTCTCCTTTTTTGTTTATAATTATGAAAGAATCTCTTGGTAGGGCAATCGGGAATACTCAAATAAGTGAACAAATTAGAGGAATTCAGGTGGTAGGCTCATTGGACACCATAACACATCAACAGTTTGCAAAAGACATAATGTTGTTTGGAGCAACAAAGAAAGAGGAGGCTAGATAGTTTAAGAAACTACCAAAACAATACTCAATAGCCTCAAGACGAGATTAGTCAAGATAAATTAGAAGCTTTCTTTTTCTCAATTTCTCCAAGAAAGGAAGTTGAGATATTGATAATATTGGAGTTCAAAAAAGGATAATTATCATGCACATACCTTGGTCTCCCAATCGACAAAGAATTAAGGAATACCAAATTATGGGATACTCTAAAAGAAAAAGTAGAAAACAGATTAACTTCATGGAAAGGGTATTGACTTTCTTGGGTAGGCAAGATAGTTATGTTGAAAGTGGTTGTCTCTTCAATTTCGATATATTTTCTCTCTTGTCTTGCACTTACAACATGAGCAAATCAATTTCTAAACTAGAAATTTTATTGGCAAGGGAATGTAGAGAAAGAAAAAGTATCTCTAATATCTTGGAAAAAAGTTTGGAGGACAAAGGAATTGGGGAGGGTTGGATTGAGAAATCAATTATGGCAAAACAAAGCCCTTGGAGAAAAGTTGATATGGAAAATGCATAAGGAATTAGAATCAGAATGGGTCAAGATTCTATAAGCAAAGTATTTGAATAGCAACAATGTAATTGACATATTAAGAATTGCTAATCCACCCAAAGTCTCCAGAGTTTGGAACTTCATGCTGAGCTAAAGATCAACAATTACAGAGCACTTATCGTGGGACGTGCTTGATGGAGGCTCAACCCTCTTTTGGGAAGACTTGTGGAGGGTCTATCCAAGCCTAGATAACATTGTGGAAGTGGAGCAGATAAAAGAATATCTTAAATAGAATTGTGGTTGTGTAATGTCCCCTCCTTAGATAGTTCAGGCTACAAAAAAGGTTGGCCTATAATCAGGAGGTTCTTGTAGGTCAATAGAGTGGTTAGGTGACCAATCGATGTTAGCGGAGCTTTGCAGGGGGCTTTACAAACCTTTCCAGATATGCAAATACAGTCTCCTATTTTTTAGGAGGAACCCTATTTTCAGGAGGAGATTGTGAGATGGTCCAAAAGGCATTTTGATTCAATCCAGATGGTTTGAGATAGTTTCCTAAATTTTAGGAAGGGGTCTTATTTTTTAGGAGGAGATTGGCAGTGGCCTTGCTATATTTAGATATCATCCTTAGATTGGTGACAACACTCAATTTTTAATTTGGAGTTCAGGTGATGGATCCAAGAATAAATTTAAAATATTTAAGTTATTACTTTAATGTTTCATTTTAAATAGAATAAAGTTATTTTAATAGAAAATTACTTTATAATATAATATTCCATTAAGTGGCCACCTCCATGACATGCATCCCTAGGAGACATAATGTTGTTTCAAAAGGTGGACATTTGATTAATGAAGAATAAGACCCTTGAAGAGGTTCAGACCTCTTTAAAAAGGAAAATAAAATTAAATAAACTTTATTAAAATAAAGCTCGAAAAACCCTAAAAGGGTCTGATTAGGGCTTAGAGTCAATAAAAGAACATTTGGAGGAATCATTTAACCATTCAATCATTCATTTTTACAACAGGAAATTGGATTTGAGCTCTGGAGAAGAATTTCAGTTGCAGAATAGACTTCTAGGAATGAAAACTTCTTGGAGATTAGAAGGTTGGATGAAACCCCAACATTCATTGAAGGGTGAATACATTTAGAATTCATAATTGAGAAAAAATGATATCATTCTGTGGAGTTATCAGTGGACCAGACATTGGAAAAGGGCAAATTTGAGTAGCAGATTTTAGATTAGGTTGTGATATGCACTGCAAATTGCAAATTCAATCATTCTACAGCTAGTCGTATTTTCTTTATAGTAAAATACACATATAGCAACTGGGGGATTAGGGTTTGGATTTGAATTAGACCCAAATCAGAGGAAATTTAAGTCCGATATCTTGTATCAGAGTTGTACTAGGGTTTGATCAAAGTTGTGCCAAGGCTAGGTTGGTTGGAGTAGTAAAGGAGAGGTCGTACCTATCAATGGAAATTACCTAAGTGGTTGGAATTGGCATATCAAACTTGTAGCAGTCATTTGATGTTGTCCCAAAACTCATATTAGATTTGATAAATTCTTATCAGACATGTATTAATCCATTTACAAGTCTTCTAATGAAATGGGTATATCATGTTTTGCCCAAATCACACGTTTTCAATAATTTAATGCTCAGAACAATAGTAGTTTCCAGTTTCTCTTCAATTCCAACATTGTTTTTATTAGTTCATTGCATAATCGTAAAAAAAAAAATTAGAATATTCCAAAACCTTAAAAAAATTCAGAAAATTCAAAGAAACAAAAAAAAATTAGAATTTGTAGTTAGCAAATTAGAAGAGATCTTTCAATTTGCTTCCTCAAGGATTATGTGACCTTCTTCAACATTGATTTGGCTCTAGGTTGGAAATGAAAAGACCTAACTCTTCTTCCTTTACCAAGGGTGGAAATAGAAAGACTAATGAATGTCCTCAGTAATAGAGAATAATCTTTAGAAATGGGAGAGATGGATTGGTTTGGGTTATGGCCAAAATTGGTCAATTCAATGCAAAATATGGATACAGGGTGATGGCAAAGTATTTTCAACAAAGAGCTACTGAGATTCCAACACAACTATGTTGGAGAAAAATCTATTTTTCTAAGGTAGGAGTGTTCACACGGGGTACAATACAAAAAAAGGATTATGACAATAGAAAGGTTTAGGAAAATGGGATTTGTTGGACCATCCAAATGTGTTTTATGTATGAGCAATGAAGAAACAGTGGAACACTTATTGTTGGGATGCCCAGTCTCTGAGAATGCCAAATTAGGTTGGGTTACAACATTACCCAACAATGTTATGAGTCTATTGAAAGGATGGCTAATTAAAATAGGAATGGGTTTACTAGGAAGCCTATGGATAACCAGTCCCTCCTTAATCATGTGGGAGATATAGAAAGAAAGAAACAATTTTTTTTTAAAGATAAATAAATGAATATAGACTCTTTTTTAAATAAGGTTGATGCTGCTATAGTAGAAACTACAAATAGAAAAATGACAGTGCATCCAAAGAAAGACAACTTTTTAGAATGGGATGCCAAGATGAGAGTAAGATGGAATGGAATGAGGGCTCCCCCGTTCATTGGGGATGGTGGATTAGGGGTACAACATGTGAGAGACCAGTCAAGATGGAGGTCTTTGGTCTGGGGTTGGTTCAAATAAATTTTGATGGTGTTTCTAGAGGCAACCCTAGCCCATCCGATGTTGGATGCATTATCAGACTATGGGATGGGATGGGAATGTTGTTGGCAGATCAACCATTCCTCTAAATGAAGGTATTAATAATGTTATAGAGTTATTGAGCCTCATTTAGGGATTATTATTTTGCAAAGATCTTGAGATCAACAAATTGGAAATCAAAGGAGACTCGATGATAGTAGTCAATGCTATAAGAAAAGGTGAAACACCAAATTAGAAGCTAGGAGTGATGGTTGACAGGGTCAAAGAAATTCTAATTTTTTTTCAAAAACTTTACTATTAATCATGGTTATAGAGAGTTGAGCAACTGACACACTTTCCAATTTGTCCATTGATAGGTCGGAATACAGATCAATAAGTGCAAAATTCTGGCCACCATCATGACATGGTCATCCCTTCTAGGTTGAAAGAAGAACAATTTATTATAATGATGTCCAAATCTGCCAATACATCAAGCAATTAAGATAAAATCTTGAAGATGTTATTTAGCAATTCGTATGTCAAAAAATGGGACAACAACAACAAAAAAGAACATCATATTGTCGTCAAGTTGTCGATGACCCTCATATATGTCAGCCTGGTTAAAACGTATCCAAGGACACATGAGGAGTTTAAGTAAGTAATGCTAACAAAATTCACGTGATCAGTATTATATCAACCTGGATGGAGAATGATGAGTATAACAACTAACACAGAAATAATAATGCATTTATCAGTCCCCTTTCTGAGGAAAGAGGATGAGATGAGAGACATATTCTTTATAAATATACTCTCAAGCAAGCTTCAGACACACTTTGATTTTGGTTTTCCCTTTTCATTCTTTCTCTCGACTCTACATATTGCTTCCATGGATTCCCTTATCAAGTTGATTTCGAACAAAAGGCAAATGTTCTTCATCTAGGTGAAATAAAGGAGAAGAGACTCAAAGCTGTGATAAATTATTCTCATGAGTTGAACATTGATGTCATGAGGAAGATTCTGGATGGGATGTTCCTTTTCTCCAACCATTGTTATAGAGTTAACACGGATATCACTGCAACTTTTTTTGGCAACCGTTCTTATGGTCGAGGAGTCCAAGGTTGGAGCCAAGCAATTATGTCGGGAGATCTTCAAAGAATATTTATTGGGTGAATTGGACTTGGTAGTTGTGAATGTGGATGAAAAGATAAGAATTTCATACTCACAAGATTATTTTGTGATCAGGCGCTAGAACAGAGAAGCCAAAAATGCCGGTGCTCACAGTATGGGACTTGAAGGTCTCTGAGATCAGAACCATTATTAGAAAGAATGTGGATTTCATGTAGAAGTTGTGTTGGTTGAAGTTAAATGAAGGTGATGATTGCATCAAAGAATATAAACCACGTGAGGGCCTTGTAAGTGAGGATGAGGAGGATGGCTATGGGGTGGAGATTCGAGAGGAGACACTGAACGTGGTTAATGTTGAGAAAGCGAGGCCAAGCCATGGAAATGATGGGCGCCCAACGGAGCCACTACTTGCAGACAAGGGGAAGGCGCTTGCAATCACCTAGTCTCTTCGTTGTTGTTGATGTATATCTAATACTACAAGTTTGTCTATTAGCTTTTATAGGCATACAAAACATATAAATAGCCTTTGCTTAAGTATGTGTATGTAGTATGATGAACATGTTACTTGAGGTATATGTATGTCATAGCCATCGCTACCCTTCCTGGGCTTTCCTATAATGGGGGGGATTTTGTTTCTAGGGAATTTTGCAATGAGTTTCTTTGTTTGGCATGGAGGGGTTGGGACCCTAGAGCAATGCTCAAATGCTCTGCTTATATATATATATATATCCAAACACTATTGCATATTATCGAGCATTTTTTAATAAAAAGATAACTTCATTTTTTATATAAACATTTTTAAAATAGAATAAAGTAGTAAATAATATTTAGTAGTACTATTAAATGGTCAATAAATACATATATAAATGGCCCATTAATGGGCAGTACATGGTTGATCCTTCCAAGAAGCAAAAAGACAGTGTGATGTGGTAGAGACTACAGGGACGATGGATTAAAACTAATTTTGATGGGGCTTCAAAAGGTAATCTAGAGCACTTAGGAGCAAGATGTTTTGCGAGAGATGAACTTGGGAACATATTAGCAATTGGAATGCAAAAATTGGTAGAAGAAACAATTAATGAAGAGGAAGTTCAAGCTACACTTCTTGCAATCAATCTAGCAAGTAGATTATCAGTTTTTCAGACTTTATTTGCAACGTGACTAATAGATAGTGATTGAAGCAATTTCAAAGGAGAGGGACAAAGTTGAAAATTAAAACAAGTTCATTAACATTATTATTCAAAAATTAAATTATTTCCAAGATTTTAAAATTTCTCATATTCAAAGGGATGGTAATCATGAGGCAAACATTTTATCAAATTTGGGTTGTACATTTAATGAAGAGCAAAGGGTGGAGTGGTGGGATGACCTATGTGGTGCTCAACTAGAAGAGGAAGTTAACATGGATGGAGTGATGGTACAAGGTGATGATTGATTATTCATTGCAAGGTAAGGAGATTGAATGAGGATCTCTATGGCCATAGGGATGTCATTTCATGGAGACCCTCATGATGACTTTGAAAGCTACAGTATGCCGCCAGAGTTCATGGCATAGTTGGTGAGGTGCATTCCTTAATATAAAGTGATAAATAAGTGTATTTGCCACTAAGACAAGATAGAGATGGATTAGAACAAAAATTTTGGTGGTGCGAAGTTGGAGAGAGTTAAGTAAGTAATAACTTCATTTAACACCTTTGAAATAAGTCATCATTATTGTAGGTTGCAACAAGCATATATGGTTATAGGTAGGGTTTCAATGGAGGTGAAATTCTCCCTCATAACAACCAAGCAATAGGTGGCTTTCATGGGAGAAATTTTTGAGGAGAGAATTTGCAATGTTTTTAAAATTGAAGATCCATAATTCTTGCAAATTGTGGATGTACTCATGGTGAAAGAGTATATGGAGTCGGAGTTCAGATATAGAACAAATGCAGATTTTGTTTCAATGTTTTTTGGATGGGGCATGAAACTTGGAATAAAGGAGGATGTTAAAAGGGTGATGACATAGTGGAAGTATCAAATGGACACTTTCTTGGCCAAAGCCCGACCGAAGGAAGGGTTCGTGACAACCCGTGAAGAGTGGTTGCATTATGTAGAATTTGTCCCACCTCTGAGGTCATTCATAATGTGGGAAGAAAGCATGGACAAAGAAGAACTTTGCGAGGAAGTACAAGTAGGGTGGAATTACATTAAAGGATACCTATGGAGTAGGGAGTTGATGCAACAAGGGTTGGGATTAGAGGAAACCAAGAAATCCAAAAAGAAGTTTGTCTTCAAAAAGGAATACTTCTGGCTCAACTGTAGGAAGCCAATTGATTGAGCTACATATTAGTATAATCTTCTGGTTTGATATTTGTGATTCAATAGGGTTTGTAGTAGCCATAGGAAGGGTTTCTTTCAATTTGCTATGTATATGTTTGTAGGATTTGGCCATGGACAATTTTTTTTATTACTGTTATGGTGGACAATCATTTTGGGCATACATTTGTTTTTATGGCATGACTATTATGGTAACATATGATTATAGAGGAATGCTTGCCTAAACAAAAAATCCAAAAAATTAGGGTCCTGTGATGTCACTACTGGTGGCTTCATGGGTTAGGGTTCCTGCGGGGCGTGGTGGCTTCCCTTCCGAGCAGGGCACTATCAGTTAGGCATCTGTGGTGAAGCGCGGTGATGGCAGAGAGTGAAGCCAAGGTAGATTTGGGTCCCCAAACGAGCGATAGGGGTTTAGGGCAGCCGCTTCAAATGCCCATGACAGTTGTGTGTCTGGCTTCTGCCCCCATTCTCGACCCCGTGCAATGCTTGAACAAAGGGTAGGCTCGCTACCAAATAGGTGGAGGTCGCCCCATGGTAGAGATATTTGGGGCCCTTCAATTTCAAATGCGGCTGTCCTGGCCATGCTGACTACTGTATCTTTGTCAAAGGCAGTGGAGAAAGAGGTTGATCATAATGAGCTCATTTTTTGACATTAGGGCTTATTGAGCGTTTTAGGGGTTTTTGGCCGAGTCTTGGTGCTCTACATAAATGGATCTCTAATCATTGGGAGCCCATTGTGGACGACAATGTGCAGATTTACCCTCATGCTCGAGGGTTTTTTGTTGTGGTGTTTCAGATTGTGGAGGATAGAAATAAAATCCTTGGTGGTAGCCAATGGTGCTGGGAGGACAATAATCCTTTGATGCTTAAACCATGGCATACGACTTTCAACCCTGAGTCAGAATCTTTTGATCGCGCTCCTATGTGGATTAGACTTCCAAACCTTCCTTTGCAATACTGGTTTGACTCATGTTTTGAAGCTATTGAGAACTCCCTCGGTAAGTTTTTATTTGTTAGGGTTTCAAGCAGATCCGAAGCAAATATGAACTAACAATTATATGCAGATTTAAATACAAAAGATAAAGAAATAAAACAGGATACAAATAACACAGAGATTTAACGTGGTTCACCCAGAATGGGATACGTCCATCATACACAGCTGTCCAATCTTTCTTATTATCCAACAAAAATAGTACATCAACCTTCCAATGCCTTAAGCATCCCAACCACTTATAACATGCGTTTTTAGGGCAAAAACAAAGTCGACCTTTTTAGGGTTTTATTACAATGTCATTTTTCATCAACAACAAAAACAAATACCCAAATTTTTTTTTCTCGGGGGCTCCCGCTCCCGAACCCCGACAAGGATACATGCTAAGTGTACAGTACTTTACTGATTAGTCGCCACATTTCAACATTATTGACTGATGATGGCTTTCTTAATTTACTTCATACAACTTTTGCTCGTGTCTTGGTGGAGATGGATACGTCCATGGATCTCCCTTTGGAGATCTCTATTTCTACTTCAAAGGGAAGATGGCTTCAGTTGGTGGATTATGAAGGGATTCCTTTTAGGTGTAGGAGATGTTTTAAGACTGGACATAATGCTGATTCCTATGCTAAGCGTAGGATGAAGAGTCTAGCTTCATGGTGGAAGGATGTTAGCCCCCAATCTTACACGGTGGAGAAGGTGGCTGGGATTCTAAAATCTCACCAAGATGTTAGGGGTTTGATCAGTGATTCTATTGTGAAGGTTCCAGAACTTTCAAATGATGGGCAAGGTTTGGTTGGTGGTTTGGTTGGCGAGGGAGCTTTTCCTGAGGGTTGCAGCTCCATTCAGGATGCTATTGGAGGTGTACAGATGATGGAGGATGGTCCTAGCTCTCAAAGGGGTTTAAATGTAGGCATGGACGAGGGGAATCAATATGAGAATCATTGCTAGGATATTAAGGGGTTAGTTGGAATGGATTTTCAAAATTTGAAATTGTTGGAGGATGCCAAATCATATGGATGGATAGAGGTGAAGCATAAAAAGGGTAAGCGGGGTAAGGATGGGAACAGTTGTAATGACCCCCCTCTTGAAGGGGGAGATGGATCTGGGGAGGTGGTTCCCTAATTGTAGCACCACCTGGTTTGGACCAGTACAAAATCCCAAGTAATTAATAAAAATCACTATTACCGACCAAAAAACAACAACATATGATTATAGACAGTAATATACATACAATTAATGTATATTTTATTGTAATATTAATATAAATAAAATATTTACGAGTAAAAAAAATACATACATACATACATACATACATACATACATACATACATACATAGATATATATATATATATATATATACATATATATATATATATATATATATATATATATATATATATATATATATGTATATATATATATATAATCTTGCCAGTTTAGATTGCACTTTATTATCATTTTTGACTAGTACTTGGTCAATAGAATTGTTTATAATGTTTTGACCATTCAATAACACCTATAGGTGGTATTATTTTTATTCATCTACTTACAACTTCTTTCACATTGATTATATGGAAAAGGAAAGCCTTAAAATATGTATATCTTATTTCTATCAAAGACATTTAAATTCTTTTAAAAAACTACTATTTTGTGAGTGCATGAATAATACCAAGACTTCTAGATGCAATGAATATCAATCATCAAATAGGTCTCATCTCTTGTAATAACTTAGAAAGTATTGTGAATCTTGTATATATATAGTTTTAAATATTATTATAATATTGAGAATTCTCTTCCTCATCTTATAAAGTTATAAAAAAAATTCACTTTAAGGATTAAGCACAAAAAAAATTAATATGCAAAAACAAAACCTTGAGATATGTAGCCAACCTAGAATTGCACTAATTTTCAATGACATTGCTCCACTCACATACTTAAGAAGTGAAAAATACAAAAGACTAAAAAAAACTTATGTAACTTGTAAAATGTTAAGCTTGTTTGGATCACCTCAATCAAAGGAAGCCACTACAAGATTGATTTTGAGACTTTGCATAGCTATAAGGAAATTTTGAGTTGTTAAATCTAAGCTTTAATTCTTTCCTCTTCATCTTTGAAAAAATGAATAGTGTCCTCATTGATTTAAAGATATAGTACTAGAAATAAAGAAAATAGTCATATGCAAATGATGTATTTTTTTGGTAAATCATAACCGCAATGGTAATATATTATTAATAATATTTTTTTTACAAAAACCCGCAAATGCAGTTCATATTTGCTATCAGAGGCCTCGAGCCCTATATGGAATTATCCACCTACTAAACAACATCTAATGCCAAACTACCAAAAAATCCTACACTAGCCGCCAATTATAAAGCATGATATTCTAACAAAAATCATGCTTTTTTTAATAGTATATGAGAATCTACAGTGCTCTATATGGAACTTGCAGAGAACTAGCCTGTCGCATCTAAAGCATATAAAACTAAACAAAAAACCAAACTTTCAGATCATCAACAATAAAAACCAGACTAGGCCTTATCTAAGGAGGATCCCCTAGGTGTTGGACCTCTCTTTTTGCCCTTGCCTTTTGCCTTCAACATGCTCTGATCAACATAAACACAATCCCCATGAGTAGGAAGGGGTTGCTTGGCAACACAAATTATCTCCCTATGTAAATCATTCTAACTCGACCTATCATGTCGCTTCTTCAACTGGTGCTGCGGGACCTCCATTACATCCTCATCCTCTCTGGATTCATCCAATTTAGGGGACCAAGGCACATATCCTTCAATATTCATATATTCCTTCCACCAATCACCACCAGGAGATGCTTTTCGACCTAGCCAAATTTGTAGAAATTCAATATTTCTTGTAATGCTCGGCTTCCTTTCTTCAAAAGCTACCTCATCTTTGATAATGAGAATATGCCATTTAGGGATTTTCTACCCAATTTCCTTCGAAACCCTTGGCCCATCTCTAACCATGTAATCTTCAGGGTACGAGGCCTTCATCTCCTCGTCAACATTATCCATTGCCAAATTAAGATCACCTAGGATCTCCTTCTGGAAGAAGGCTCGACAAAGTGGAGTAGCTTCAAATTTCTTCAACCCATCACTAGGAGGATGTAGACAAACACCGTTGGGATGTCAATGTTCACCTGATAGCGGTTTTTTTTCTCAATAAATTCATCCCCCAAAATTTCCCTCACCACCCTGTTAACAAGGTCATCCTCTGTTTCCAGTATCTCTCTCCACCTCTTATCCTTGATGGGCCTAAGGAAAGACATTTGTTGATTTTTTGATAGAAGACGCAGAGTGGATTCCATGAAACCAGATGATTCTGACAAGCAATTTCTTCTACAAACTTCTATTACAAAATTAGACATAAAAACTCTCTGGGAGGAAGGACATGTCTCGCAATGATGAGAACAATCTCAAGGCGATCATACACATGTAGAGCCTTTACCAACTTGCCAAATTTAAAAATCAAGCCCACTTGGAAATCAATCTGTGCCCTATAATTTTGATTGACATTGGGAATGATTACTACGTACTCATTTAATGTGAGTTTCAAATCAAGCCTTGACAATGTCATATCGGGTTAAAGACATTAGAATCAAGTTTGCATTATGTGGCAAAGGGAGTTGAAGTGGCTACCACATCATTCATAATTAAATTCTCACCATCTGCACCCTGATTGGCTAGATTATTAGCTAATCCATTGGCTTCCCGATAAATATGATTGATTGTTAAGTCTTGGATCGAGTCCATTATTTCAAGAGCACGATCAAGAAGACCCCTAAGTTTCTAGTTAGGGATATCTCAAGTTCTGACTACATTAATGATAATAGTTGAGTACCCTTCATTTTCCACCTTTGGGATGCCTAGTTGCTTACATAGTAAGAGACCTTCAATTAGGCCTTGGAATTCAACGAAGTTATTGGTGGCTTGGCCTAAGCAAATTGATTTATAAGCAATGATTTTTTTCTCCCATGAATGAATGATGCAGCCCGCCCATGACATTCCTGGATTACCTCTAGAGGCTCTATTGAAATTTAGCTTATACCAACCATACTTTGGTTCAGACCATACACATAGCTTCCTCATTGCATACTTGTCCTCACTACTTTTGCTGAAGAAGGGAGGGATACTAAGACCTTGCCAATTCTTCCTCATTAGATTATCCCATTTTGAAAATTTGTAGTCTTTCCTAACATTTTTCAAGTTTCTTCTATTTACCACTTCCACAATGGCAACCTCTAACTTGTTGAGGAGCCAATCAATTTATAGCTCTTTATCCTTAATATTCTTTTGTTTCTCTCCTTCCAAAACTCCCATATCAAAATTGAGGGACTACTCATCCAAAGGTTTCCAAATAAATTTGATTTATAGATGATTGGGCAACCATTAAACCATTGGAGAATACTTGAGGATAGTACAGCTGACCATCCTAGTTTTTTAATGAGTCATTACAAATAATATTGGGCATATGGACATGTTAGCAATAGATGATTAGGATTTTCCTCTGCCTTTTTGCATAAAACACACCATGATGGGCCTAAAAAGTAAATTCTCTTAAAGTGAGTAGAGGTTAGTATCCTACTTTAGATGGCAGCCTAGGAAAAGGCTCCTGCTTTAGGTAAGCATAGCTTGTCCCAATAGAGAGAGGTTGGCAAGTTATCTCTGTTCTATTGAGCCTCCTTGCATACCACCTAAAAACTATCCTTGGAGTTATATTGGCCATCTCTTGATTTGGTCCATATAATTTTGTCACAACCTTCTCGGAAGACCAAATACCTGGGAGATAGAATATCTTTCAAAATATCCCAGTCAGCCTTACTCATATGGGCTGAGAAATCTTTCCATCTCTAGCCTAGAGAGAAGTGAGAAGCATCCAACTCTACATAGCATCGAAGATTTGAACCCCAAACCTGAATGAAGAGATCCTTGAATGCTTTGGTGTTCATCAATTTGCCAATCGGGGGAAGACCTCCCCATGAGTCTTCCCAAAAGAGAGCAGATCTGCCATTAAAAATATCCCATGACACATGATAGAGAAGCACCTTCCTGTTGTTAAGGAAGAAGTTCCATATTCTGGAACCTTTCAGGGGGTTTGCTACTCTGAAAATCTCTTCCTTATTGCCTAAATTAAGATACTTCACCTGGATGACTCTAACCCACTTGAGGTTTGGTTGTGAGTAGATTTTCCAAGCAAGCTTTTCCCCCAAAGTCTGATTTTGCCAAATCAAGTTTTTTATGCCTACACCCCCATCCCACTTTGATCTGCAAATTTTCTCCCAAGAGATTAAAGCTACTTTCTTCTTTTTTGAGATACCCTGCAAGTAAAATTTTCTCATACATTGGATTAATTTTCTATTAGCCCCAACTGGGAGGTCTAGGCAAGACAACATATATAATGGCAAGGCTGACAAAACTAACTTGAGCATCACTAATCTCCTTGCCCAGGAAATCCATCTCCCTTTCCATCATGATAACCTTCTTTCCATCTTTTCATTGAGGGGTTCCCACAATTTAGAATTTTGAGTGCCTTTGTCTAATCGAATTCCTAGGTAAGAACATGGAAGCTTACCTATCTTGAACCTCAACTGGTTGGCTCTCTCAAGTTCCTTTCTTGGGTCCATATTGAAAAAGAAAATTTTAGACTTCTCATTACTTACTTCCTATTCTGCATCTTTTTCATATTTCTTGAGGATCCAATTGAACTCCTAAGCCTCCTTTTTATAACCCAAACCCATAAGTAGAGTGTCATATGCAAATTGCTAATGAGTGCAAGGATCTACCCCATTGGTGATCTATATGCTTGTAATCTTTCCTAGCCTTTTTATTCCAAAATGCCACTACCCAGTGCCTCAACCATGATTATAAATAAGAAAGGGGATAGAGGGTCACCCTGTCTCAATCCTCTATATATTTCAAAGAACCCCTCAAGTGTGCCATTTGCAATTACACAGAAGCGAGGAGTGGATATACAAAAGAAGATCCAATCTATCCATCTTTTACTGAAACCAAAAGCCTCCAGGTATTTACATAAGAAGCGCCTGTCAACTTTGTCATATGACTTTCTAATGTCCAGTTTGATAATCATACTGGGCCTATTTTGATTCTGAATTGAATGAATGGCTTCTTGGGATAGAACTATTCCATCTAGAATTGATCCACCTGGGATAAAGCTAGTTTGTTCATATGAGATTATGCTAGGGAGCACCTTTTTTAGTCTATTAGCCATGACTTTAGCCAAAATCTTGTAGATCATATTACACAAAGATATAGCCTGAACTCTTCCCACCTCGAAGTATTCTCTTTTTTCAGAATAAAGGCTAGATAAGTTTTGTTGATCTCCTTTAGAAATCTCCCCACTTTTTGGGCTTCAATTATGTCTTCCACCACATCATCACCAATGATGCTCCAACACTTCTGATAGAAACCTACTGGGAAACCATCTGGAACTGAGAGAGGGAAGCTTCAACCTCAAACCTTGAAACCCTTTCATTAAGCATCTAATTATGCTCTTCAGAGACCAGTTTAGGGATGCAATGAGTGCATCTTCTTTGACTATCTATATTCGAACCCTCCAAGTTATTGAGAATATTATTGAAATACTCTATCACACTTTTTGCAATGAAGGCAAGGTCTTCTAGAACCGATCCATCCTCTTCACATATTCTTGCTTTTTTTTTATTGCTCTTCTTTGTTTAACTGAATTATGCAAAAAATTTGAATTTTTTTCCCCATCCTCAAGCCAAGTTTCCCTAGATTTTTGCTTCCATAATATTTCTTCCTTGGATAAAATGTCTTCATATTCCTATAGGAGATTATTTTCAAGGATGAAGCTCTCTTGATCCATCCCTATCTTGAGCACTTGTTCATTTAGGATTGACATATCATTTTCTATTCTTATCTTTTTTGAGAAGATGTCGTTAAACTACTCTTCGTTCCATTTTAGCAATTTACTCTTGGTGGCCTTGAGGCTAGACACTAGGCAAAATAATTTTGAGCCTGAAAATTGATCCTCCCTCCACCAATGCTAAAGATTATTAAAGACATCTTTATGTTTTAGGCACATGGATTCAAATTTTAAAGGAGACCACCTAGGTTTTTTATCTCCCAAAATTTCTAGCAACATTGGATAGTGATCAAAACTTGGCCATGGTTGTGGATAATTCCCCTTTAATGAAGAACTTGTCTAATTTCTCAACAATATGACTGAAACCAAGCCTCCTGTTATTGCAGGTGAACTCACCTCTACTTGTCTCAATTTCTAGAAGATTGTTTCTACAGACCCAATTGCTAAAGTCTGATGGTATGATGAAAGAATAAGTATCCGGTAGATTACTGAGAGGGGGGTCTGGGTGAATCAGTAAATAAAAAAACTGATACAAACTTCCCAATCTCAATCTCAATCTCAATCACACAAAGTAAACTTATCCAATGAAATACCACTGTAAATACTCATAAGAAAATCCGGTTGACTGTTACAACAACTTAACAGTAAACAACAGTAAACTTGTAAACATCCAAATGCTTTATCATATGTCAACATATTCCATTTCTCAAAGCTTCCAGTTATCATGCCTTATCATAATAGTTAAGTAATTAATCAAATCAACCATAAGATCATAACCACAAAAACATTCACCACATGACACAAGTATTTTTTACGTGGAAACCCAAATAGGTAAAAACCACAGTGAGATGGGACTCACAAGATAATATCTAAACTCTTTTGAAGTTCGCCCTGTTAGGAGCCAAGCCTGTTAAAGCTTTTACAAAAGTCCTGTTAAGAACTGATCCTGTTAGGAATCACCCGGTTAAGGGATTGACTACAAATGCCTTGTTAGAAGCAAATACCCTGTAAGGAGTAACCTCAGTAGAGGATTTGAAAATCCAATCTAATGGACTACCTTGTTAGAGGATTTAATAAGTAACCAAGCTTGTTAGAGCTTACCTGGTTAGGGGATTTCAATTATGTTTTAATAGTTAAAGAACTACAAGATTTTTCTTGATTTGTCTGAATAACACTACACTTGCTTGATCAGATCCTCTGCCAACTCTTGAAAACACTAAACAAAACAACTTCATCAACCTTAAATACAAATCAATTAGGTCGGTAACACAAAAAAAACCTAATTCTCTCATCAAGATTACAAACAAGTCGGTACAAGTATGACCATTGGATTTCATAGCGATCTCTACACATCAATTAAGAAAACCTCAACCGCTCCTTGATTACCGCTTCATCGAGCTAAGTAACTCATCATGCGCTTTGCATTAGATGCAATAAATTTTGCTCATTCCCTAGATAAACAAACACGCCAAAATATTTTGAACTTGTCTTCATACAATGACCATACGTGTCACCATCATTACCGCTCAACATCAGATCATAAACCAACATAACCAATTCAACAACCTTAATCGGTTAAGTTTTAACAAAAACAACTGGTAGGGTTTACCGATTACATTACATAGATAGGGTTTAACCTTTTACACCAATTACCAGTTCAACTCACAAACTTACATACCGGTTTACAATGTCCTTCACAAAGCTCTTCCTACTGGTTACAAGATAATATCAACAATATCAACAATATCATTACCAGATAATTGACATCAATGACAACATAACATATCATTAATGAAATTTTCATGCAAATGCCAACAATCTCCCCCTTTGGCATTGATGGCAATACAAATATCAACACCATGGATAGTTGCTGAGATTATGAATAGTAATCCTGGTTTACATTACCAAGTATTCACACGCTCTCTCTGTCTTCAGTCTGTCACTGGTTTTCTTTCCCACAATCACATAATTCTTCTCCCCCTTTGACAACAATGCCAAATTGAAAGTAAAACATGTAATGTCAAATTTCACTGTGCATCAACAACATACTGCAACTTGATGCTCCCCCTGTGGAATACATCCACTATTACACCAATCCTTGTAAAATTCTGCAAATAGTTCAAGGACTGATACAATCAACATCATGCTCAACTAACCTCATGAAGGGGTACAACCCCTAGTTGACTTCTAAGATACTCAAATGTAGTCTTAGGTAGAGGTTTGGTAAAAATATCTGCAAGCTGCTTCTTGGTAGAAACATGCTCTAAGGTAACATCTTTTCTTTGCACTTTTTCCCTCAAGAAAGGATACTTCAATTCAATGTGCTTGGTTCGTGCATGCAAACCAGGATTCATGGAAATATTTATGGCACTTGTATTATCACATAAAATCTTTATAGGTTCTGAAATCTTTATCTTAAAACCTTCCAAAATGTGCCTCATCCAAATAGCCTGTATGTAATTCATATAAGCTGCAACATACTCATCTTCAGCAGTAGATTGTGAAGTACAACTCTGCTTTTTACTACTCCATGAAACAAGCTTTCCTCCAAGACAAAATGTTCCACCGGTTGTGCTTTTCCGGTCATCAACATTTCCTGCCCAATCAACATCTGTGTATACCTTCAAATCAAAGTTTCCTCCATATGGATACCATAATCCATAGTCAACAGTACCTTTTAGGTATCTAAAAATTCTCTTGGTTGCTATCAAATGTGTTTCCTTAGGATTCTTTTGGAATCTAGCAACTATGCCAACCGCATGGGCTATGTCCGGTTTGCTGTGAACAACATAGTACAATTTTCCAATCATTGACCTGTATTCCTTCTCATCAACATACTTAGATTCATCTTCCTTAGAAAACTTGCAACCTGTAACCATTGGTGTCCCAATTGGTTTGTAGTCACTCATGCCAAATGTCTTCAAAACCTCTTTCACATACTTATACTATGTAATGAAAATACGATTCTTCATTTTTTGTATCTACAAGCCTATGAAATATTTTATTTCCCCTACTAAAGGCATTTCAAACTCATTTTTCATTTCATCTATAAAACCGTTGTTCATGACATCATTACCTCCAAATATGATATCATCAACAAATACTTCATGGGCTAGTATTTCATCTCCTTCAGACTTGAGATATATGTTACTATCATCACTGGTTCTCAGAAAGCCTATCTTCATTAGATGTGTATGAAGCCTTTCATACCATGCTCTGGGTGCCTGCTTTAATCCATATAAAGCCTTATGCAATTTGCATACCATTTCTTTCTCATCAATCAAAGCATAACCATCTGGATGCTCTATGTATACTTCTTCTTCCAATATCCCATTCAAAAATGTAGACTTAACATCCATCTAATATACCTTGAACTTCTTATGGGCTGCAAATGCAAGTAAAGTTCTGATACCTTCCAGTCTTGCTACTGGTGCAAAAGTTTTGCCATAATCTTCTCCTTCTTTATGTGCATAACCTTTGCAAACCAATCTTGCATTGTTGTGTACTACAACACCATCTTCATTCAACTTGTTCCTGTATACCCATTTAGTGCCTATAACATTCTTATTTACCGGTTGGGGTACTAGGGTCCAAGTGTTGTTCTTCTCAATTTGATCCAATTCCTCCTCCATAGCTTTAACCCAATGATCATCACCAAATGCCTCCTTAGCAGTTCCTGGTTCAATGGTGGAGATTATGCAAGAATTCTCTCTAATTCTTCTTCTGGTTAGTACTCCAACATCCTTATCTCCAATAATCTGTTCAGGATTGTGATTCAGTCTCACATATCTAGGAATAATATGATAATTATCTTCAGGTTCAGCTTCTTCATTATCATCATCTTCTTCTGAATTTATTTGTTCCGGTTGAACAAGTGCATCAGAATTTGCTTTGTCGGTTTTAGATTTCATAGTTTTTGGTTCCAGAAACAAAATGCAAGGATCTTCATCCTTTTTCTCTGAACTGGTTCCTTCTGAGACTTCAAGAAAATCATCCACTCGAACATCAACACTCTCAACAATTCTCTGTGTCCAGTTGTTAAAACATTTGTAGGCCTTACTCTTGGTGGAATAGCCGAGAAATATACCTTCATCATTTTTAGCCTCAACTTTGCTAATGTAATCACCTCTCTTAATAAAACATTTGCTTCTAAATGTCTTAAAACAACTAACTTCAGGTGATCTTCCATACCAATATTCATAAGGAGTCTTTTCCTTACCTCTCTTTATCAGAATCCGGTTCATTGTGTAGACAGTTGTGCTGACACCTTCTCTCCAATAGGTTTTCGCTACACCTCCTTGTATCAACATTTTCCTAGCAACTTCAACATCTGACCAGTTGTTTCTTTATGCGATACCATTCTGTTGTGGTGTCCTTGGTGCAGAAAGCTGTCATTCGATACCATTCTCTTCACAATACCTAGTGAATTCCTTAGAAGTAAATCCACCGCCTTGATCCGTCCTTCGACATTTTATCTTCTTACTGCTTTCTTTCTCAGCTAAGGCCCTGAATGCCTTGAACTTACCAAAAGCTTCACTCTTATCTTTCAAGAATGTGACCCACATCATCCTTGAGCAATCATAAATGACAATCATGAAATATCTACCACCTTGAATGCTTTTTGTTCTTATTGGTCCACAAAGATCTGTATGAACCAAATCTAACAAGTGCTTTGCTGAAAATGATTTGCTTTTGAAAGTTGAAGAAGTCATCTTTCCTAACTGACATTCTTTGCAAAGAGCATTAACCGGTTTGTCTAACTAAGGCAAACCTCTCACTGTCTTGGACTTACTCACTTTAATAATTTTATCAAAGTTCATATGACAAAATCTCCTATGCCAAAGCCAGCTATTATCTATTTTTGCAATAAAATAGTTTCTAACTTTAGAATTAAGGGGAAACAGGTTACCTTTAGTTTGTTTCCCGGTTGCAATCAATTCACCTTTGTTATCAAAGATTTTGCACATACCATTTTTAAACTCCAGTGGGTATCCTTTGTCATTGAGTTGTGCCACACTCAAAAGATTGTGCTTTAGTCCTTCAACCTAGTAGACATCATCTGCACTGCTCTTCCCATTAAGAGAAATAACTCTTTTACCTTTAACTATGTAGGGTGAGTCATTGCCAAATCTAACAACACCAACATCAAATTCCTTCAAGGAAAGAAATTTTCTCCGATCATCGGTCATATGATGTGAACAACCACTATCAATGATCCAATCGTCAGAGTTATCCATCCTGGATACTAATGCCTTCTGGTCTGATATCTCTTCCTTAATATCTACAAACACAATATCTTCACTAGCATCACCATCAGATTCTTCATAAGTGACACCATTAGCAATAGCAATAAGACAATCTCTTTTGATTTTTCCCTTATACTTCTTGAATTTATCTCTCTTGTGTTCTTTTTCACCATTAGGACAATTAGCTACTTTGTGACCAATCTTGTTGCATGCAAAATATTTTAAAGGTAATTTACCTCTATATTTACCAGTACCTCTAGGAAACCGTTTTTCCAACAATGCTTCAAGCTTCACTAAAGTGTCTTCATCATTAGCATCTCTGCTGGATTTGGATTCATAACCATGACTAGTATCTCTACTTTTTCTCACAGATGGGTTAGAAACAAAAGCTCTAAATGTAGACTCAAATTTCTGTATACTACCATCATAATCGTTTAATTCAAAAGCAGTACGCTTGCCAATGATGGAGTCAAGAGTTACCTTAGTTTTGTCAATGGACTTCAGCTCCTGAATAGCTGCAACTCGGATAGTATAGATTGGTAGCAGGGTTCTCAGTACCTTACTGATCACTGTGGCATCTTCCACTTTCCTTCCTGCACTCTTAATTTCATCGACTGTCTCTTTTATCCTTTGACCATACTGCTGGCTATTCTCACCTTCAGTCATCCTCATGTCATCAAACTTTCCTCTTAGACTCTCCTCTTTAGCAATCTTGACATGTTCATCACCGCTATAAATATCTTTAAGTTTTTTCCATACCTCATATGCAGTTTCAAGACCATGAACATCTACATATTCAACATCAGACAAGGAACTGATAATAGCCTCCAATGCTTGATGATTTTCTTGTTGTTCTTTCTTCTGATCACCAGTCAGAATCCCAGTAGGTGGAATATACTTAGTATCTACATGATCCCAATACTGACTTCCCAGACTCTTGATGTAAATTTTCATTCAGTCGCTCCATATCCTATAGTTTTCTCTGTTGAACTTCAGACCTTCCTTCTTCATCATGATCTAGCAGATCTTTTCCTCAAGTTGTTAGGCTAAGACCTTAGAGGACCTGAGATGCTCTGATACCAATTGATGGTATTATGAAAGAATAAGTATCTAGTAGATTACTGAGAGGGGGGGGGGGTGTGAATCAATAAATAGAAAAACTGATACAAACTTCCCAATCTCAATCTCAATCACACAAAGTAAACTTATCAAATGAAATACCACTGTAAATACTCATAAGAAAATCCGGTTGACTGTTACAGCAACTTAACAGTAAACAACATTAAACTTGTAAATATCCAAATGCTTTATTATATCTCAACATATTCCATTTCTCAAAGCTTTCGGTTATCATGCCTTATTAGTGTAGACACATAAAAATTTCCATTAATTTGTCTGCATTTAATTTCAAATTTCTCTGAACATCGGGTGAGTCATTATTACACTATTATTTCTCAATAATTCATTATTATAATTCCCATCTTTTATTATATTATTATTATTAATATCTTACCATTTATCCATTAAATTTATTAAATAAAATATTTTATCATATTCATTTATACGCCTTCATGCATTCACCTTATATACATTTATCTATTTATTTAATAAAACCCTTAAATATCCCCTCTACCACTTACCATTTCCCACTTACCATTTTCCATTTACCACTCATCTTCCCTATACCACTCATTTTGCATTATCCCATATTCATCCCACAAAATGAACTCGCCCGGAGAAAATCTATTTAAACAAGCCCCTCTCTCTTATTTGAGCATCTCATCTTGGCACTTCATTTTCTTTAGCTTCCTTTGCATCAATCATCTTGAATCTCCAAAAAAACCATAGCTTCTTGTGTGTGCTTCTGAGAGCAATATTATCTACATAAGATCTTGGTTTAAGGAGTGCAATGGAGTGGATTATGTAACATGCATGTGTGTTTTAGCTTAGATATTTGCATTTGCATGTGTGTGTTTTGCAGGAAAAACTTCATTGTTGGATGCTGGAAGATTGAATCTCGTATTCAATCAATTTCCTCCATCTACAATTGGCACACCCAGTGGGACAACTCATGTCCTTATATTGATCTAGTTTTCGTCTAATGAAAGTAGTTTATTTATACTTTGCAGGTCATGGATGCGTATCCTTAAATGGTTTATATGTTTTCAGTGATATAAAAAGTTCACATGCCTTTCCTATGCTCCCACATTTTTGATACTATAGAAGTAATGATGGCAAAGGTTGTGGTATTTGATGTTTGTTTGAAATTTTTTAGTGTATTCTTGACAAATCGATTTTGAATGTATTATGCGATCATTGTTTGACAGTTTTTGAAACCATTTCAGTAGATACATTTTGTGCATTCATTGCAATCATAACCTCGCATCAAAGGACATTTCTTTGGAGCATACTGTTAAATACTTTTTTTTGTAATCTGCAATCATTGGATTTCATGAAATAGCAACGCCTTGAAGCATTTTGTCAAATATGTGATTTATCTATTCTTACACCTTCTGCATTATACACATCCTTTACTTTTCCATGATTGTGTAATTGCCTTTTCAATAACACTTTAATGTCTTTTGCAATTCAGTTTTGTTTTGACACCACAACAGCCAATGCATGCAAATTTCTAAAGTCGTCTCAACTAAATATTATTGTTGACCGTTTTAAGAGAGAACCATTTTAGAGTATTTCTTCTGTGCATTTCCAACGGTCTTTATATTAGCTGAGAATAGCATCTCTTTGATGTGTTTTATAAAACAACTCATTACCCATGTATTTGTCCAAAAAAAGAAAAACTGATTTTAATATAGTGGCTTTTTTTTTTTAAAAAAAAAAAGTCGTTTCAGTGAATTTATTTTGTGTGTATCTGCACAAATCATAACGGTCCTTATCTATGCTGCCACGTTTTGCCAAAAAAACAATTTGCCAAACCAAAAAAAATAAAACAAATCCATTCTGTGCTTTTCTTACAATCATTGCATTCCATGAGATAACCTCTCTATGGAGCATTTTAAAATAAACAGTTCATACACCTTGTCCTTGGAATCCTTGGTCTAAAACTGTTTTTTCATAAACACAGTCCAACGTGCCTTTTCTAAGCCTGCATGCCTTGCATAGACATTTAAACAAAACAACTTCATATGCCTACAGGTTTTAAAGTTCAATGTCTCTTTTCTTTGTTTGACTTGGGATAGTTTTGGTTTTGTTAATTAGCTTTAATTAGATTTTCTTTTAAAAAAAAAAAAAAATTAGATTTTGGTTATTAAATTTTTTTTTTTTTTAGAGTTTGTTTCTTTTATTAATTGGCTGTTTTTTGTTTTTAAGGTTTTATTATTTGTTAAATAGGTTTTTGTTTTTTATTTTGTTATTTAAATTAGAAGTTTGTTTTCTTTTCTTAATTAGATTAGTTTGTTTGTTTTATTTAGATTAATTTGTTTTTAGTTTAGAAGGTTTGTTTTAGAGAGATTAATTCATTTTTCATTTAGATTAATTTGTTAGTTAGTCATGGGGTGTGATTTTTTTATGTGTTCGTTTTGATCCTGGAGGATAATCTTTGGAATTTTGTCTTGTGCAGGGCATCCATTTTCGTGTGACGAAGGCAATATCTTGAAACTACTAACTTTGTTTGATGCAGGATGAATGTCGAAGAAATGGTAATTTGAAACAAATTGTCTGATTTTTTAGCTTAGATCACATTTCGAATTGGTGCTTTAAAATTAACCAATGTCTTTCATGTTTTGATCATTAGGCTCTTTTGTGTTTACCTTTTTAGAGGGCCTGCCTCCCGAGAAGCCCCTAAGGCTCGGTGAGAGGGAAGGACCCAAGTGGTAAAGGGCTAAAGCCAAGCTCTTCCGAACCACTATAAATAAATGTGTTTGTGATGAAAGTTGCAAGCAACAAGTGCTGATTAGTTCATACCGACAACATGTCTCCCCATAAACCCTATAGAGCACAACCTTTATAGGCTGGGAGCCTTCCTTAACGGAGCGTACGCCACCGCATGTATGGCCACTCAAACGGATGCCCTTACTAGACACCATTTGTGTTAGAAGCCAAAAACCTTCTAGTTGTTGACGCAGGAGGTCGGACCTCTGAAGCGGCTCACATTCTTACGGTTCTTAGTAGAGATACAAAGTTCGCCACGGAGAATTTTCATGGGGACTGATGCTTGGTTGCCCTGAAGAAGTGAGTGCCGAGGGTGGAGCCAGTGGGGTCAAGCATCTAAGTATCTGCTCTGAATTGCGTAGCTCGGGGTAACCCCTCAAGTGAGATTCAACAACTATTGTCCTGGCCAGCCTTAGGATTGTGCTTAAATGTGTTTCTATTGCAAAATCAAACAAACATTCTATCTGCCATGTTTTCTGAATGTGTGCACAAACAAACAAGAACATTTCATAATCAACACCACACTTGAAATTGAAACACTTAACAAAAAAACCTTGGTCTAAGCTTTGAAGTATCCATCCACATTGTACAACAACATTGTCCTTGAAATGTTGAACTTGTGTTCTCAAAACAATCATTTCAAATCTCTTGAGACATCGCTTTTGAAGTTCTGATCTTTTAGGTCCTCACATAGTCACATCATTATAGTTTCCCATACCCTTTTAAATCCTTGCATAGTCTTCACCTAGTTGCACCTTTCATCCTTGCATATCTTATTTAATCCTACCTAGTCTTTGCATATCCCCCTAGATCAAACCCATGCATAATCCCCTTAGATCATACCCATAATCTTTGCATAGCCTTCCATCATTCCTTTAGGACATAACCTTAAACCCTGCACAAGTTCCTTAGGTCATTTCATCATTGGTCCTAGCCTTTCATTATTATTTGCATACCAAAATCCAAAAAAAATAAAAAATCCAAAAAAACCAAAAATGTTGCTTGCACTTAGGATTTCTCATCTTAGGTCTAACATCAACTTTTGATCATCAATCCCCCTTATCACTTGAGGTGCATCTTCCTTGAGTTAGGGAATCTATCAGTTTCTTTGAGTTGGTATTCCGCTTGGAGTTCATCATCTCCTATCATAGCATGACCTCTCTTTGATAACTTATCCTTTTGTCTATCCATCATAGCACAAGTCAAATCCCACATTGGAAATATTTCAGACCTAGAGTATCCTTAGTCCTTGCATCAAGCATCATTCATTCTCATATCCCATTTAAGGTTTAGATGCACATCACTTTCATATCATATAAATTGCACTTTTGCATCAATCCTTTAGTAGTCGTATCACATAGATTGCATCTTTACATTGATCCTTAGTTGCATCCCAATTTCACTCATATCATATAGTTCCCCCTTTGCATTTTAGGGTTTTCATTCCATCTAGAGTCTCATACATTGTCCTAGGTCAAAGATCAGAACAATCGTTTATGTCTCCTAACTCAAGAATCAAAATGTTTCAAAATCATCTATTTCAAGATGGAGATGACCTTATTAATTTTTATGAAGAAGACCACATTAGCATTGCGACCAGTGAAACTAGTGAAACAAGCGATGAAGAAATAAATCAATCCACTATTGACGAAGTGTTTCACAGCCATAGATTTACTAAACTCCTTAAAGAGGTGGTTAAACGTGATCCACAAGCATACTTCAAAGCCCTTGCTGACGAGGGAATTAAATTGCCGCCTGATTTTGACGTATCATTGCTCACAATTAAGGACAAACCGAGAGTTAGTGAGTCTAGACCTGCAAGGACAAACAATGAGGAGAAGATAAAAGATCATAGACCTTTCTACTTGCAACCAGGATACAAGAGATCTACGAAAACATCAAGACCTATGCATACCAATGATCCCATTTTGAGTGACTTGAGAGCATTGAGACAAGAAATAGACACTCTCAAGAATAAGAAGGCATCGTCACACAAGTTTTCTATTGAGGACATATGTCCCTATCCTTTTGATCCGAGTATTTCGATGCCACCTTTTCCTAGTCATTGGGAAATAACAAAATTAGATAAGTATAGAGGAAATGGAGACCGTAGAGATCACTTGAGAGAATTTTGCGCCGCTACCTTAGAATTTGCAGTAGATGAAACGTACCTCATGAGACTCTTTTCTCGCAGTCTTGGAGGAAGTGCCATGGAATGGTTCTCGCGATTACCTCCGACTATCAAATCTTTTCAGGAATTGGCTAATAAGCTTGTCTCACACTATGCTTACAACTGTGAACATGAGGTGACCATGATGGACCTCTTCAACACAAAACAAAGACAAGGAGAATCCTTCATATCATTTTTACAAAGATGGAGACATTTGACCAAAAGGGCACCTTATGACATTCCCGATAAGCAACTCGTTGACCTCTTTTGTTGCAATTTAAACAAGGAAATTGGAAGAGAACTTCATCTCAAGTGTTTGGACACCTTTGATGAGGTCATAGACATGGGATTCCGCATTGAACAAACACTTATTGACGATGGTACTATAAAGATAAATGATGATAAAGATTACAAAGGATCAAGTTCAAATCATAAAACACCATTTTGGGCCAAGAACAAGAATGTGGTTAATGACGGAGTTGTTGATGCGAAGAATACTAAGACATCGTCACCTGTTTACAACCTTAAGGGTTCATCCTCAGACAAAGGAAAAGAAAAACAAAGAAGCTTCCCTAAACGAAATTTTACACCATTGGGACAACCACTTGAATCAGCATTGAAAGTACTCCTTGAAAATAATCTTATCACATTGCCAGAGATACGAGAATACAACCCTCAAGTTAAACCCCCATGGTGGAATGATGATCACTTTTGCGACTACCATAGACACAATGGTCATAAGACTAATAGTTGTAATAAACTCCGACATGTCATACAAGACCTTCTTGATGAGGGAAAAATTTCAGTTGATGGACATACTCCTTCCAGTAACTCCGATCATGAGATATTCAAAAATCCTTTCCCTAAGCATGACCAAGATAAAGGGAAGGCCCCAAAATCTGGTGATAGTGTGAATTATACCAATGCTAAATATGACTATATCATAAACAACATCAGAGAGGTCGACAATCATGTGAACACTTTTATCATAAAGGGGAAAGAAACTGATTGCAATGTTACCACCCGCAAAGGCACATTTATTCTTAAGGGATCTAATTCTAAACTTGCTACACCATCTTCACAATACAACCTTATAGAGCATTTAGGGAAGACGCCTGCACAGATTTCTATACTTGAGTTGCTACGCTTATCCCCTAAGCATAAATCCATCCTTGATAAAGCGCTCACTACCACTACTGTGCCTACAAACCTACATGTAGATCAATTTCAAGCTATGGTGGGACATATTGCCTCCCCTCATACCCTCACTTTTACCGAGAATGATGACTTGTCCATGCAACAACCTCATAATGCACCTTTACATATTGAAGTCCTTGTCCATAGAGTTAAGATCAAGTGAGTTCTAATAGACGGAGGAGCAGGTCTAAATATTTGTACTCTGAAATTGATTAGAGAGCTTGGATCTGATGAAAAGGTAGTTGATCCGAAGAAAAAGATTACAATAAAGGCATATGATGAAGAGGAACGCTCATCTAAGGGATCAGTTACATTGCCTATCAAAGTGGGACTAGTGGTGAAGGATGTGGTTTTTCAAGTCCTTGATCTCCCGTTGACCTATAACATTCTCCTTGGAAGGCCTTGGATCCATGCAATGCAAGTTGTACCTTCTACCTACCATCAATGTATTAAATTTCCATACAATGGTGTTGAAGTAACTATACCAAGAGATCCAAACCCTTTTATGTATTGCAACAATTTGAGTTCTAAGACTTAATCCATCATTCCCAGTAACCGTGAAGCACCTCCTTCCCAAGCATACATTGATCCCGAATCCTTAAAAGCATCCACTTCCAAATCCAACGAATCTGAGATTAGAATAAAAGTAAAAGACCATGGAATAGAAGAGTATTCTATGAGTCGTGCTCTCTACATTGGAAAGCTACCTTTGTCCCCTCGCACTTATGGAAAACCACAAATGACTGAGACCACATCAGACACCACTACTATAGTCTGTAAACCTTCTATTTTTAGAAAATGGGGAGCTTTGTATGATGAAATGGAAGAAGAGGACCTCTTGAAATGGCTATACAAAGATGAAGATACAAAGAAAGCACAAATTGTAGAACCTGAAGTCAAAATACCAGCTGAGCAATATGGAAAGGGATTGAACACAATGAAAAGATATGGCTATGATGGTCACAGTCCTCTTGGTTTACACAAACAAGGTATACTTGAACCAATTAAACCTGATGGTGGACATAAGGTTCCTGGTCTAGGGTATGATACGCAGAACGATAAGACCTTGAGTACTAAGGGTAACTCGAGTGAGGTAGGGGAGTCTTCTAATGCAACACAGACTGATGAGGAAGGTACCATCGATGACTCTAACGATTTCATTGATATATATGAATATGATTCTATTTGTACCCTTGAGCTTGTTCATAACCTTGAACCTAATCATGATCCTTTACCTCTTGTGCACTCACAACTTATTGATTGGGACCATGAGGGAGACCCCCAGTTAGATGTTTGTCAAAATGATGAGGCAATCATAAACTTTCTTGGAGCATGAAGTGGTTTACCTCTTGGAGATCATAGGGTTGGATTCACTATAGAGCTCAACAGTGCGGCTTACTTTGGAGAAGATGCCAAGCCTTTCAGTCGCAAAATTATGGAAAATATCAATAGGTCTTCTAGTGAAAACTGCTTTGCGGCACTATTAGACCCCAAAAAAGTAAAAATAAAGAATGTATCCAATGGTGAAAACCTCTCTGAGGCGCTTGAGGATGGAAGGCTTGACACGCTTCCCCTAGCATTATACCATGAAAAGTCAGCTATGTTAGTGGAAAAGACAGTACCGGCAAACTTGGGCACAAAAGAGCAACCAAAGATTATACATCTAGTAGAATCATTGACCCCTGAAGAGAGAGTAGAGCATATCCAGTTTTACAAGGAAAGACATGTTAATTTTGCATGGTCCTATGTAGACATGCCCGGACTTGACCCTGATTTAGTTATGCATCACTTGTCTTTACCACAGGGGGCAAAACCTGTCAAACAAAAATTGAGAAAAATGCATCCTCATGTGGCATTATTGGTAAAAGCAGAATTACAAAAGCTGCTAGATGCTGGCTTTATAAGACCTGTTGACTATGCTGAATGGATTTCAAACTTGGTACCAGTTTCAAAACTTGATGGGAGTGTCCGTGTTTGCACAGATTTCAGAGATTTAAATAAAGCTTGTCCTAAAGATGACTTCCCACTTCCAAATATTGACATGATAGTGGATTCCACAACTGGACACGAGATGCTATCCCTCATGGATGGGTTCTCGAGCTATAATTAGATCAAAATTGCTCTTGAAGACCAGATCAAAACAACATTCACTTGTCCTTCGGGAACTTTTTGTTGGAATGTCATGCCGTTTGGATTGAAGAATGCTGGAGCTACTTATCAACGTGCAATGACCACTATCTTTCATGACATGATGCATATATATCTGGAAGATTATGTAGATGACTTGCTTGGAAAATCTTACACCAGAGAGGGACATTTAGAAAGCATGGATAAAATCTTTACAAGGTTGGAAAAATATAAAGTCCGATTGAATCCAAAGAAATGTGTGTTTGGGGCAACCTCCGGGAAACTCCTTGGATACATTGTATCATCTAAGGGAATTGAAGCTGATCCTAAAAAAGTAAAAGCCATACTTGAGATGCCACCATCGAGGAATATCCGTCAGTTGAGATCTTTACAAGGGAAACTCCAATCTATCCGCCGCTTTATAGCACAACTGGCAGATAAGTGTCAACCATTTCAGCACCTGCTACATAAAACTGTTTCATTCAACTGGGATGAAAAATGTGAACAAGATTTTCAACAGATCAAAGAATACCTAATGTCACCACCAGTGTTAGTACCTCCAACAGATGACAAGCCTCTACTACTGTATATATCTACAACTGCTACAACACTGGGGGCACTGTTGGCTCAACATGACTCTGAAGGAAAAGAACGTGCAATATATTACATCAGTTGTACCCTAGTGGGATATGAGCTTAAGTACAATACTATTGAGAGAGCGTGTCTTGCTGTAGTTTTTGCCTCACAAAAATTGAGACATTACATGCTTACACACCAAACAAAGCTCATTGCAAAAATTGATCCACTTAAATATCTTCTGAGTAAAGTAGCTCTTATAGGACAACTGGCTAAATGGGTCATGATTCTTAGCGAGTTTGACATTGAGTATGTAGAAAGAAAATCAATCAAAGGACAAG
The DNA here is from genome assembly GCF_030272615.1 of Cryptomeria japonica. Classification (NCBI taxonomy): domain Eukaryota; kingdom Viridiplantae; phylum Streptophyta; class Pinopsida; order Cupressales; family Cupressaceae; genus Cryptomeria; species Cryptomeria japonica. Next base: position 328,356,710 of record NC_081413.1, on the reverse strand, counting down.
CTATATTTGATCAACTCGCTGATGCTCCTATCACAGATGATCATCCACTTGTTACACAGTTACTTGATGAATCAATCTTTAACATGGAATCTTCAAACCTTTGGACTTTATATTTTGATGGTTCCTTCACACATGGTGGCTCTAGCGTTGGAATTCTCTTTGTCACACCACAAGGGGATTGCATACCAAAGGCTTATAAAATACAATTTCCTTGTACCAACAATATTGCAGAATATGAAGCATTACTTTCTGGGCTCTGTATGGCTGTACAATGGAAAATCTTAGATTTACGTGTTCTTGGTGATTCCCAGTTAGTGATCAGACAGGTTAATGATGATTATAAGACAAAGGATGAAAAGCTTATGCCATACAAGAGAATGGTGGATGATTTCAAGGATTACTTTACCACAATCACATTTGAGAAAATTCCTCGAGACAACAACATAGCAGCTGATGCAATGGCTACAATCGCCTCCCTTGTAATAATGCCAAGTAATGCCGAACACTGTGAGTTCTTGGTTGAACCGCTCTTGGATCCTGCCTACAATGTACCACAAACTGAAATGATATGCCTCATTGTTGGTCCTAATACCTAGTGGTATGGAGATATTTATGCCTACTTACATGATAATACCTTACCTCTTGATCTATCCAACAAAGCCTGAAAAACTTTTATTCGTCGAGCCGCCCATTATACCATTTTAGTTGACACCCTATATCGTTGGGGTCTTGATGGTACCTTACTTAGATGTCTTGAGCGTGACGAAGCCAACACTGCCTTGCGAGAGGTGCACGAAGGTATATGTGGGGCACATTCGAGTGGTCCTACCCTGGCTAAGAAACTCTTGCGTAATGGTTATTACTAGCCTACTATGGAGAAGGATGCTTATCAGTTTGTTAAAAAGTGCAAGCAATGCCAAATACATGGAGACTTGATACATGCACTAGCACAAGAATTGCAACCGCTTGTTACATCTTGGCCTTTTTGTCAGTGGGGACTCGACCTCGTGGGCAAAATCCATCGACCCTCATCCAATGGGCACAAATTTATCATCACTGCTACTGAATATTTCACAAAATGGATTGAATTCGTTTCCCTTACCCATATCACTGGAAAACAAATTGCCACCTTTATTTTGAATTACATCATATGTCGGTATGGTGTCCCCCTTTCCATCATTACTGATAACGGTCATCCCTTCAAGAACCAAGGTGTCCGTGAGCTTTGTGATAAATTTCATATCCAACACCATTTCTCCACACCGTACTACCCTCAAGGTAATGGCCAGGCTGAGGCCTCTAAAAAAAACATCCTTAGAATCCTCAAAAAGATGGTCAATGAAGCTGGTCGTGATTGGCATATCCAATTGAACCCTGCCTTGTGGGCCTACCGCACGAGTGTTTGCACTCCCATAGGTGCCACTCCATACTCCCTTGTTTATGGTTCTGAAGCTATATTGCCCATTGAGGTCGAGATACCTTCCCTACGGGTCTCTTTGTGTAACTTGATCAGTGATGAAGACTACAGAGTCTCCCGCTTGCATGACTTAGAATTGTTGGATGAAAGAAGACAAACTGCTTTTGATCACCTCAGAGCATATCAGTAACGCATGTGTAGAAGTTACAACCACAGAGTCAGATCTCGCACATTTGAGGTTGGTGATCTTGTCCTTAAAGAAAATCCAAAGAACCAACAAGATAGAGAGAAAAGAGGCAAGTTTGAACCTAATTGGCTTAGTCCATATATTATCACTGCTGTGTATGGATCAGGAGCATATCAACTAGCAACTCCCGAGGGTGAACCTCTTGAAGATCCAATCAATAGCATTCACCTTCGTAGATTCTATGCTTGAGTATTTCAGAAAATTTTTCTTTAAAAGATCCTAAAAAAATACAAAAAAAAATGAGAAAAAGATCTTGAAAAAATACAAAAAAATGAGAAAAAGATCCTGAAAAAAAAAAAAGAAAAAGTTCGTCCATTGGTGAAAATTTGGCAAACAGGCGCCTTGGGCAAGTACCATGGTGAAAACCGGGCAACCGGCACCATGTGTAAATATTTGGCTCCTCTTTCCTTCAGTACTCTACTTGATCAATGCCTTATCCATATCTGCTCTCCCATTCCATGGTAGTCTTTCCCCCCCACCATAGCTTGTGGATTGTTTGCATACCCCACGCAATACTTCTCGTGCATACTACGCTAGTATTATCCCTCATTGGGGCATATTCTTAAACTTAGGAATGGGTTGGGATAGTTGATGTCTCACGGTCGGAGGAACTATCTTCTAAAATGTCCTGAAAAAATCTTAAAAATCATAAAATGTCCTAAAAAAAATCTTAAAAATCATAAAATGCCCTGAAAAAATCTTAAAAATCATAAAATGTCCTGAAAAAATCTTAAAAATCATAAAAAGTCCTGAAAAAACCTTAAAAATCATAAAATGTCCTGAAAAAATCTTAAAAATCATAAAAAGTCCTGAACAAATCTTAAAAATCATAAAATGTCCTGAAAAAATCTTAAAAATTATCAAATCTCCTGAAAAAACCCTAAAAACCAAAACATTCATAAAACCCTAAAAATCATAAAACTCCTAAACACATGCAATGACACAAACACTTCAGACAAGCATGCAACTTTGGAACTTCAACGGACTCATGACAGGATGACACTTAAATTGAGCAAACAGAACAACATCTGATCAACTTATACACTCGAACCCATCAACTGTGAACAAAAAAATCATTCAACGTGAAACATATTGTTTGCTTATTTTCTCTTTATTGTTTTTTATTTTCCTTTTTGGTGACATGTCTTTTAGCTTTTCCGGGATGTCTCTGACTAGAGATTTTATCTCCAGGATGTCTTTGACTAGAAAGGCGAGGATGGGGCATGTTCAATTGTTTGCTGCTTGCGGGATGTTCCTTAGGAATATGACGAAACGTCTTAGGACATGATCACTTAAGATCATTGAGGACATATTGGTCTGATACACACTAAGGCATTCCTTTACTGTCTGATATGTTTTCTTTCACGCAATTGGTGTGACTGATTCATTTGGATCTAATTGATATCCAAATATTTTTTGCCTTTTGCTATAATAAGCTTGATGATGATACAAGCACTTAAAAAGCACAAGAATTCTCATCACCTTTCATATCCTCTTTCTCATCATTCTTCATAATCATCACTTTTCTCTTCTCATCCTCCTTTTCATCTATCTTTTTCATCATCTTCTTCATTCTTCTTATTGCAGTGAGATCGATCAAACACTTTATCCAACTGATGCATGTCTTTGAATCTTTAATCTCTTTTTCAACCAACTTGCTTTGTGCCATCTCAATGCCCTTGGAGTCAATCAATCAATCAATCATTGGATCACCTTATCTTGTGCTAGCATCAATTCCTATTAGCTTAATCAGGTCAATCAACTTAATCAGCTTATCAACCTGGCTATACTGTTCATTTCCATCAATTGTTCAGTTATGCCTCATCAACTGTACATTTCCATCAAATGTACATCTCAATCTCATTACTTGCGCAATATCAATCATCCAATCTTCTCTCCCATGATCTATAGAGAGATCAATCCCCATCATTCTGTTCGATCAATCTCTCGAGGGGGCATAACCAATCAATCACCACCCTTACCAAGACACCTCTGGGGCATATATCAGTTGATCATTTTCTTTGAAACAACGCGACACGCTGCATTGTCTCAAAGAGGGGCAAAATGTAGACACATAAAAATTTCCATTAATTTGTCTGCATTTAATTTCAAATTTCTCTGAACATCGGGTGAGTCATTATTACACTATTATTTCTCAATAATTCATTATTCATAATTCCCATCTTTTATTATATTATTATTATTAATATCTTACCATTTATCCATTAAATTTATTAAATAAAATATTTTATCATATTCATTTATACGCCTTCATGCATTCACCTTATATACATTTATCTATTTATTTAATAAAACCCTTAAATATCCCCTCCTACCACTTACCATTTCCCACTTACCATTTCCCATTTACCACTCATCTTCCCTATACCACTCATTTTGCATTATCCCATATTCATCCCACAACATGAACTCGCCCAGAGAAAATCTATTTAAACAAGCCCCTCTCTCTTATTTGAGCATCTCATCTTTATGTGTCGAACTTATGTCAGTTTGTATTCTTCAGCATCTTGGCACTTCATTTTCTTTAGCTTCCTTTGCATCAATCATCTTGAATCTCCAAAAAAACCATAGCTTCTTGTGTGTGCTTCTGAGAGCAATATTATCTACATAAGATCTTGGTTTAAGGAGTGCAATGGAGTGGATTATGTAACATGCATGTGTGTTTTAGCATTTGCATGTGTGTGTTTTGCAGGAAAAACTTCATTGTTGGATGCTGGAAGATTGAATCTCGTATTCAATCCATTTCCTCCATCTACAATTAGAATAGTTAAGCAGTTAGTCAAATCAACCATAAGATCATAAACACAAAAACATTCACCACATGACACAAGTATTTTTGACGTGGAAACCCAAATAGGTAAAAACCACGGTGACATGGGACTCACAAGATAATATCTGAACTCTTCTGAAGTTCGCCCTGTTAGGAGCCTAACCTGTTAAAGCTTTTGCAAAAGTCCTGTTAAGAACTGATCCTGTTAGTAATCACCTGGTTAAGGGATTAAATACAAATGCCTTGTTAGAAGAAAATACCCTGTAAGGAGTAACCTCAGTAGAGGATTTGAAAATCCAATCTAATGGACTACCTTGTTAGAGGATTTAATAAGTAACCAAGCTTGTTAGAGCTTACCCGGTTAGGGGATTTCAATTTTGCTGTAATTGTTAGAGAACAACAAGAGTTTTCTTGATCTGTCTGAATAAAACTACACTTGCTTGATCAAATCCTTTTAAGCTCCTATGTGCCTTAATTTAAATTGCAGACTCATTATCCGGTTTGGCAACCACACATTCAACTGATTTCTGCCAACTCTTGCCAACACTAAACAAAACAACTTTATCGACCTTAAATACAAATCAATTAGGTTGGAAACACAACAAAAACCTAATTCTCTCATCGAGATTATAAACAAGTCGGTACAAGTATGACCGTTGGATTTCATAGCAATCTCTACACATCAATTAAGAAAACTTCAACCGCTCCTTGATTACTGCTTCATCGAGCTCAGTAACCCATCACGCGCTTTGCATTAGATGCAATACATTTTTCTTATTCCCTAGACAAACAAACGTGCCAAAACATTTTGAACTTGTCTTCATACAATGACCATACATGTCACCATTATTACTGCTCAACATCAGATCATAAACCAACATAACCAATTCAACAACCTTAATCGGTTAGGGTTTAACAAAAATAACTGGTAGGGCTTACCGGTTACATTACATAGATAGGGTTTAACCTTTTACACCGATTATCAGTTCAACTCACAAACTTACATACCGGTTTACAATGTCCTTCACAAAGCTCTTCCTACCGGTTACAAGACAATATCAACAATATCATTTCTAGATAATTGACATCAATGACAACATAACATATCATTAATGCAATCTTCATTCAAATGCCAATAAAGTCTTCCTGGGATTGGCCAATTACCTATGAGCCACCCCCTTTTTTAGAACAATGCAGGATGGCATTGAAATCACCTCCCAGAATGATGTGGCAATCTAAAAATCTTACTAAGAACCTTTCAATTTATATCCATGTATACACCTAAAAATGGTCTGAAGCAATTATTTAATTAATCCCCCTTCCTAATTTAATTGAATTCATTAAGCAATTTGATTAAATTCTCCCTTATTAATAAATCTAAGGATTTATTTAATAGGTTCATTTCAATAGTCCCCTTTGATTAATTAATCTAAATTAATTAATCCTCCCCCCATTTCAATCAATTCTCCTAATCCTCTAATTAATTAAAACAAATCAATTTATGAGTTGTTGAAAATTAATTAGTCTTTTTCTATTATTTGAATTTTTAAATTCAAATTACCCACATGCCTCCTAACTTATAACCACCTAACCTAACCATCCCTCTAACCTAACCCTTTCCACCTAACCTTATGTTTAATTAACCCTATCCTATCTTGCACATTCTAACCTCCTCATCCTAACCTTCTATGGTGTGGATATTCTCCCTTTGAGACACATGGCACTTTGGCCACATGTCTCCTCTCTTGGACACTTTCCCTCTCATGAGCAAGGATCCTTGACACTTGTCACCACAAAGATGACATGTGTCCCTTCTTCCAACCTCTTCTCCAACCTCCAATTTCACCCTTGATATCTTCAGACTCAATCTTGACCGTTGATTCCTGCCACCTCACCCCTAGCCTTGGAAATCCTATAAATATCCCCCATTTTGGAGCACAAAGGATCCCATCTCATTATCAATTTAGATATTGTTACTATAGGCATATCATTTGAGCATTGTTGTTATAGGCAATTGCATTAGCTTAATTTGATCATTTTCTAGCATAATTGTTGAATCATGTAGCTTAATCAATCTCTTTTCTAGCTTAATTGCATCATCATCATAGCTTAATCATGCATATCATTAGCTTAATTAGCCACTTGAATCAATCTAGCATAATCAGTCTCATCTAGTTTGCATATCATCATTTCAAATCCTCCGTCTAGGTGTAGTCAAGTCACTGGGATTGCTCATCCAGATCTGAGAGAAAATCTATACTCGCATCTCTTAGGAGGCGATAGGTCGCTTTGTCATGGTTCATCTTTCATTTTCTTTTAATTTTATAACCATTCTTGTAATGATCTATTGAGTGTTTGTGTTGCAGTTGCATGTATCACACTTCACAGGCACGACATTTTGGTGACCACCGTGGGGCTGAAAATCTCATTTTTGGCCTCTTAGCGTCATCAAACTTTCAATCTAGCAGGTTTCTGGTTGGGTCTGATTCATAATTTCGTATGAGTTCCTTTTCTATCTCGTACGAGCTCCTTTGTGCCCTCGTACGAGCAGGTGAAAATTATTGTATGAATTTCTACTTCCATGTTTTCAAAATAGATTGCATTTTAAGGTTTTCATGCTTCAATTTGATTATTACTAATGCTAACCTTGGTCTGTTTGTGAGTTTTTTGACAGCCTAACTAGTTTTTGTAGGACGATTGTCAAAGATTACGCTTGTCAAAGCTTCATTTCATCAAAACACATCATGACTACTAACGTATTTGTTTTGCAGGTTGCCTAGGAGGACTCAACCAAACTTTGTGTCTTCTTTAAGTTTTCTAGGCACACTTATTTTGCTAATGATAAATGAACATCTTGCTTTCTATGTTTGAGAATTCATCTAAAAGGTAGGAGAGTATGCTCTTGTCCATTTGGACAATTAGAAATCCTGACCCTTGAAGCGCTTCTATGCTTCAGATTTGATTACCTTTAGCAGACCTATCACAGTGGGAAAAAGTAATCACCCTGTGAGAACGACCCAAGTGAGTACAACTAGACCTAAGCTTTCCGACTCACTCTAAAAAATAGGCCTCTCGGGATTAAAGCCTCAGAGGATGGGATTATTTGAGTTTTCTCTTTTGAGATCTCTCATATCGTACATTTAGTAGGGCCTCGCGGTCTCAATCACTCTTGCGTGACTACTTGTTTCAGTACTTTGTAGGGCTATAGGCCTCAATCACACTTGCGCGACTACAAAGGGTAATTTCAAATGAAAACCCTTACTACGAACCCTAAGATAGAAGCTACCTAATTCACCTCCGAAAGGGGGATAATCTTTGTGCAAGAGATATAGTAACTCTCCCAAGGCACTTGCCATATTGTTCCCACATTAGCGTTTGGAGTCAGATAATACGACGTTGAGAATTCATTGCGTGAGACTCAGCGGTCGTATTCTGATTAGCTATTGGGTGTGTACCTAATTTGCAAGCAAAGGTTTTCTCTTTCAACCAACTTCTTTAGGATTTAACATGTTGTGCTTGAGGTCACTTATCATATCGCGTGTTTGTTGTGTCTTCGTCCCTAAAACAGAAAATCAGACATCTAAAAACTGGAAAACAAAAGCAAAACATCAAACTTCATTGATGAAAAATCTGTCCAAACAAAATTATTGTCTTTGTTCTGTCCTCAGTCATACAAGTTTGTTAGTTTGTCGTACGAAGCATCCAGTTTATCGTCTGGTCCAGTGGGAATTTTCGTACGAGTTAGTTTGGCAGAGAATTTTGTGTCATCTTTTGTCATCTAGTTTTGTGAGAAAGCTCGTACGAGTTTATGCCTTTTGTCGTGCGAAATTTTTAATTTGTCGTATGAGCCTATCTAAATTGTCGTTTGGGATTATATAAGGTGTCGTACAAATTTATGTCTCTGTCAGTCCAGAGTTGTCTTCTTGCATGTCTTTTTAGACCTGTCATATTTGCTTGGTCAATTTATAGTGAGCATAAACACTTGATATTTGTTATTATGTGCTTAGATTGTCTCCTTGGTTCGCTTGGTCAAGTTATCATCTGTCAAATCGGATTCTAGAAATAGACACCTCGAGATTTTCAATTATTCAAAAAGTTCAAGATCTAAACATCTTAAAGTGCATTATCACCCTCTTTGATAAACTGATCACTCAAAACATAGTTTCTCATCAGGATCTATCATTCTCTATCATGAAACTACAATGTTTGGTCAGGACAATCTTGTCCCACATCGTAGGATATATCGTTCCTATTGGACTTGGTTTTATCAAAATCATCATCATTGCACTCCAAAACCGAAGATCGAAAAACTTGCAAACTTTTAAACACTTGAAATCATCTTTTCATGTCATATCACTCTATCACATTTACATTGATAGTTGATCACTTATCGAAACAACTTTTGGACAATCGAATCCTAGCACAATATCTAACACACGTGTATGCCCATTTTAACTAGAGCGCAAAAAAAAAATTGAAACATTGGAAATGACTAAAGATTATAAAACCATGGAGCCCGAAAATGAAATACAAGAAGAAGGGGAAATAACAGAACAACATCTCTGAGAAATCAAACAAGATCCTAAATTCGATAAATTTATGGAGAAAATATTTGAGGGAGAAAAAGAAAAATACTTCCTAATGTTAGCTAAATGTGGTGCTACACTCCCCCAAGATTTTGATGTGAGAAAATTAGCACAAAAGAGAAGTGACTCTTCCCCTGATAACGAATGACATGAGGATATTTTTGGTCTCAAATTAATGACACATCAATTCCTGATAACACAAGAACTAATGAGGAAACTTCCATTCCCAAAAAGGATGATGGAGAAATTCTCAACCATGTTAAATCTAATGAAGACACAAGAATGGGTTGAGATGACACAAGAAGAGATCAAGATCATACTAGAACATACACTCATACAAGGACAAATCATTTTGATAATCCTATCACAGCTCTTACACAACAAATACAAACGTTGCAAACACAAATTCAAGATATGCAGAGAGGAACTGTTAGAAGATACTCACTTCAAGAAATATGTCCTTACCCCTTCGATAGAAATCTAAATATGGTACCATTTCCTATAGGTTGTGAAACTCCTCGATATGATAAATATAATGGAAGCACTGATCCCTAGGATCATATACGAGAATTTTGCATGTTGAGTATGGAGTTTGTACATGAGGATACCTATCGGATGAGATTATTTCCAAAAAGCTTAAGTGGACTAGCTATGGAATGGTTCTCAAAACTTCCACCTAGAATTAGATCATCAACAGAATTGGTGGATAAGTTTATTTCACAGTACTCTTAAAACATTCAACATGAGGTAACAATGCTCGATTTATGTAACACTAAACAAAAGAGTGGAGAACCTTTCATGACGTTTCTATAGAGATGGAGACGATTAGCTTCACGATATCCTCGAACAGTGCTAGAATATGAGAAGATAGACATATTCATTGACAATCTAAATGGACAAATGAGTTATCATTTAAAAATGCAATGCCATCAAAATTTTGAAAATATGAATGATAATGGTATCGGAATGGAAGAAGCTATGGTAAAGAAGGGTGAGTTGAAGCTATACAAAGAAGGCCTAAATCCTCCTAACAACAATGTTAGAAACAATAACAATGATAAGCCAAAATTTTGGAATAGAAACTGAAATGTCGTCAACGATGGGATAGTGGACAACAACAATGTAAAACCAAAACAACTAGTTTTCACTTTATCCACTCACTCAGCAGCAACTCAACGAAACAACAGTCACCAAAAATCAACTTTCAACAATTTCTTTCGAAGGAAATTTGCAAACATTGGTGAACCTCTTGGGTCAGCACTGAAGACACTTCTCGCAAACAAATTGATTACTTTTCCAGAAGGAAGGAACTACGAACCTCAAGTAAAACCCCCTTGGTAAAATGATAACCATTATTGTGATTTCCATCGAAATAAGGGACATCACACATATAATTGTCAGCGGTTGAAACATGTCATCCAAGATTTTATTGATAATGGAGTAATAACTGTGGATGGACATACGACAAACGAATCTCATACAACTTTTAAAACTCCGCTTCCAAATTATGAGAAGGGTGAATCATCATCGACACATAATGGTAAGGGTAAAGCAAAGGTAAACTATGCTCATACATATGATAATGTGGTAAATGTGATTGTAGTTAAAGAAAAGCAAAATTAAGAACCTGCTCATGCTATCACAAGAAGAAAAGCTAAAGTTGTATTGCCGGGTCCTACCACTAACATGTCATCCACTGCAAAACAATAGAATCTAGTGGAGCAATTGCAAAAAATGCTTGCACAAATATCCATCTTGGAACTTTTAAAGCTTTCACCTGCACACAAAGAAATTCTAGAAAGAGCATTAGTAGATACAACTGTGTCTAAAGATCTTGATATAGATCAATTCCAAACCATGGTGGGACACCTCACAACCCCTCACTGCTTATCATTCACCAAAGAAGATGACATGTCCTTGCAACATCCCCATAATACTCCCTTGCATATTGAAGTCATCATTCGTAAGACGTGAGTTAAAAATGTTCTAATAGATGGAGGAGTTGGCTTAAATATTTGATCTTTGAGTCTTGTCTGTGCTCTAGGTTATTCAAAAGATGTAGTTGATACCCACAAAAAGATCACCATCAAAGCATATGATGAAGACGAGTGTTCCTCTAAAGGGATTGTGATGTTACCTATCAGAGTGGGACCTTTATAGAAAGACACAACATGTCAAGTTCTAGACTTGGACTTATCATACAACATACTCTTAGGAAGACCTTGGATACATGACATACAAGCTGTTCCATCCACATATCATCAATGCCTAAAGTTTCCCTACAATGGGAAGGAAATCACAGTCTCAGCAGATTCAAATCCATTTTAGTACTGTAGTAATATCAAACCAGTTCAAGAATTCATTGTTCCTCATAATAGGGAGGCATCATCTTTGAACACACAATCCAAAGAAAAATCGTTTGCCTCAATTTTGTCAAGTATGGAAAAACAAATGCAGCTAAGAGATCAAGGGAATGGAGGATATTCAATATCACAATGACCACTCTCTCCTAAGTCCTATGGAAAACCATCAAACTCTAAAAAACAAACAATTGTGAAACATCTTCCAATATTTGATGGAGTATTTGTTAGTGTTGGGACCTTGTTAGAGGAAACATAAGACAAAGGTGTACTACACTGGCTATACAAGGATGAAGAAGTCCAACAAAAGATCAACAATGTTTGCATACCTATAGAAAAGTATGGAAAAGGATTTAACATTCTTAGAAAAATGGGATACACTGAACAGGTCCTATAGGAAAAAGAAAAGAAGGTATATCAGAACCTATCCAACCTTACACTCAACAGGTTACAGACAAAGCAGGCTACATACAAAGCAGGCTTAGAGTATGGACAAGTTACTCTACTAGAAGACACGTAGTCTAGCCAACAACAAGAAGAATATGAAAACAGACAAGAACAACTTGCAATTTAAAGGGAAGAAGCAACAACCAAGCAACAAGCACAAGCAAAAATGAAATGGACAAAGAAGCAAGCCTCAAATCAACAGGAAAAATAAACTTAAAGCACCTCCCAAGCAGCATTAACTCTCAATCAAAACAAGCACGAACCTAGTACTACTCAAGGATAACTCATAGCAAGGTTGACAGAACTCAATCTCAGTCCAGAAGAGGTTGAATATGAAAGAAGAAAAGATATAACAAGAAAAGAAAAAGAAACAAATCAAACACTATATGAACAAATATGTAGATTGCAAGCTGCAAGTGAGATAGATTTTGATGAATGGGAATGGGATTCCTATCATTCTGAAGAATCAGCTAAAGAAAATTGCTTTGAAGAAGATGTAGGAGTTGATGTAGTTCACACGTATGCAAAGCAAACATTAGGAACTAGCTCACTTGAATTAGAATCACATTCGGCTGACTTGGACTTAATCGAGGACGATCAAGAGATCCTTATGCAAGGTCATTCTGACAAGAGTGCCATTCTAGACATTGACATACATATTGAAACCTTTGACACATCTATCATGACCCTTGATACCCTTGAAACATCTCAACCTGATGACCACTTACCTCTAATCCACCCTGAACTTATTGATTGGGAAAATGAAAGACATACTGCCATTGATACCTTTCCCAATGACCATGCCATATCTGTATATCTTAATGCAATCGAACCCGCAACAACTTTCACCAGGAATTTCAACAATGCATCTTCCAATCAAGTGGGTGCCAAATCTCCTAGTTGCAAAAGTAAAAATAAAGAAAACAATATCAGATCTAATGCTGAAAACCATTTCTTGGCAACATTAGATCAAGAAAAAGTAAAAAGAAAGGACACATCTAACAGTGAAAACCTCCTCTAGGCACCGAAAGATGGGAGATTTGACACTTTACCTGCACACTATCAAGAAAGGTCATCCATTTTGATCGAACCAATAGAGGTAGTTAACATTGGGACAACAAAGCAACCAAAGATCCTATATCCAACAACTTCTCTGTCAGAGCAAGAAATGCAACAACATATGGAATTCTTCAAATGACGACAAATCAATTTTGCCTATTCATATGCAGACATGCCAAGATTGGATCTAGAGCTTATTATGCATCACTTAAATGTCAGTCCAGGAGCCAAACCCATTGAACAGAAATTAAGGAAAATGCATCCACATATTGCTCTTCTAGTCAAAGCAGAACTAAAAAAATTAATGGATGTCAGATTCATCAGACCTGTAGCTTATCCTCAATGTGTATCCAACATCGTTCCTATTTCCAAACTAGATAAAAGTATCAAAATATGCACAGACTTTAGAGATCTTAATAATGCATGTCCAAAGGATGGCTTTCCTTTGCCTAACATTGTCATCATTGTAGATTTAACTACTAGACACTCCTTGATTTCTCTAATGGATGGTTTCTCCAGATACAATCAGATTAAAATAGCACCTAAATATCAAGAAAAGACTACTTTCACATGCCCATGGGGTACTTTTTGTTGGAACATCATGCCTTTTGGACTAAAGAATGCAAGTGCTACATATCAGCGAGCTATGATAATGCTATTCCATGACATGATGCATTCATTCATGGAAGATTATGTGGATGACATATTGGCCAAATCATACAACAGAGAAGACCATATAGGAATACTAGAAATTTTTTTTACAGGTTAGAACAGTACAAGCTACAACTCAATCCTAAGAAATGTGCCTTTGGTGTCACTTCAGGCAAGCTATTGGGATACATTATTTCAGCTAGGGGTATCGAAGTAGATCCAACTAAAGTCAAAGCAATCATGGAAATGACATCTCCCTGGAATATTAGTCAACTAAGACCACTTCAAGGAAGACTACAGTCAATCAGAAGATTTGTTGCTCAGCTAGCAGATAAATGCCAACCATTTACTCATCTATTGCATCAAGATGTTCATTTCAGGTGGGACCGTCAATGTGAAGACACATTCAATAAGATAAAAGCTTATCTCATGCAACCACCCATCCTAATGTCACCAATTCCAGGAAAGCCATTTTTACTCTATGTATCAACTACCGAAGTATCATTAGAGGTTCTGATTGCACAACAAGATAATGAGGGAAAAGAACGAGCCATCTACTACATCAACAGAACATTAGTAGGATACGAGATCAACTATTGACCAGCAGAAAAAGAATGTCTGGCGGTAGTTTTTGCTTCTCAAAAATTAAGACACTATCTACTATCTCACTCCATCAAGTTGATTGCTAAAATCAATCCATTGAAGTATTTGCTCAACAAGGCAACATTAACAAGATGACTAGCAAAATGGATCACGATTCTAAGCGAGTTTGATATTGAGTATGTCGATAGAAAAGCTATAAAGGGGCAAGTCATTGCAGACCAACTAGTAGAGGCACCACTTCAAGATGATCGTCCTTTACATATTGAGTTTCCCGATGCTGATATCCTAATAGTCACCACAAAAATATGACAATTATACTTTGATGGCTCATATACACATCATGGATCAGTAGCAGGCATTCTATTCATCACACCACAAGGTCATACAATTCTAAAAGCATACAAATTAAGCTTCCCATGTACCAACAATACAACAAAATATGAAGCTTTCGTTACACATATCAAAATGGCTATAGAATGGAACATTACACAACTTCAAGTCTTTGGAGACTCTCAGCTCATCATCAATTAAATCAATGACGATTATCAAAAAAAGGATGAAAAGTTAATGCCTTATAAGAAGATGGTTGATGATATCAAGAAATACTTTGTAGAAATAAAATGTTAGCAGATTCCAAGAAATGACAACAAAGTAGCAGATGCCATGGAAACACTTACTTCTCTCCTTTAGACACAGGAAAATCAAGAGCATTACGAATTCCTGGTGGAACAGTTGTTTTACCCTGCACATAATTGTCCCGATTCCCAAACTATTTGTCACCTTGTTGGGCATGATTCCTCCCGCTATGTCCAAACTTACACATACCTGAAAGATAACATCCTCCCTCCTGACTTATCAAAAAACCAAAAGAGAAACTTTATTCGCCAATCCTCCCATTATACTCTCGTCGTTGATACCCTTTTTAAACGAGGTCTGGACAATACTCTTTTAAGATGTCTCGAACAAGAAGAATTTGAAAAGGCCTTACATGAAGTCCATAACAACATTTGTGGAACTCATTCAAGTGGTCTTACCCTTTCGAAAAAACTCATACGCTTTGGCTATTATTGGCCAACTATGGAACGAGATTATTTTCAGATAGCTAAAACATGCAAACAATGTCAGATCCATGGAAATTTGATTCATGCACTAGCACAAGAACTTCATGCTTTGGCAACATCTTGGCCTTTCTGCCAATGGGGTCTTGATCTAGTAGGAAAGATAAATCCTTCTTCATCCAATGGTCACAAATTCATCCTTGTAGCTACAGAATATTTCACAAAATGGATTGAGGCACTACCTCTCATCAATATCACAGGAAAACAAATTGCTGCATTTATCTTGAACTACATCATCTGTCGCTATGGAATACCCATGACCATTATCATTGATAATGGGTGATCGTTCAAGAATCAGGATGTCCAAGAGCTATGTAAGAAATTCAAAATCCAACACATATTTTCAACACCCTACCCACAAGGGAATGGGCAAGCAAAGGCATTAAACAAAACCATTATGAAAATCCTCAAAAAGACCGTGAATGATGTTGGAAGAGATTGACATATTCAATTGAACCCTGCTCTATGGGCCTACCGTACCAGTATCTACACACCAACAGGTGCCACACCTTTCTCTCTTGTCAATGGATCAGAAGAAATACTACCAATAGAAGTGAAGATACCTTCTCTACGAGTATCATTAAAAGGTCTTATCCCAGATGAAGAACAACAAGTATCTAGATTGCATGAGTTAGAATTCATCCATGAATGAAGACAAAATGCCTTTGATCATTTAAAGGTATATCAACAAAGAATGTGCTGCAGTTATAATCATAAGGTCATACCAAGAACATTTCAAGTTGGAGAACTAGTAGTCAAAGAAAATCCACGCAACCAGGCAGATCGAGAAAAGAAAGGGAAGTTTGAACCAAATTGGTTAGGTCCGTTTGTGGTCACAACAGTATTTGGGTCAGGTGCATATCAAATATCAACACAAGATAGGGATCAGCTCGAGGAACCCATCAATAACATGCATTTGAAGAAGTTTTATGTCTGAAAAAGCTAAAAAATCCAAAAACAGTGAATAATCAGAAAATACAAAAACAGTGAAAAAGCAGAAAAATCCAAAAATAGTGAAAAAATAGAAAAATCCAAAAACAATGAAAAAGCAGAAAATCCCAAAACAGTGAAAAATCAGGAAATACAAAAAAAAAAATAAAAAAATCAAATATGAGAAAAAGTGCAATAAAACGGCTGGTGAAAACCTGGCAAACAGGCGCTATCTGTCCGCTAGCTCTTCCATCTATTAGTTCATGCATCCTTCCGCTTGCATTCATTTTTCATTAGCGCTGTTCATATCCATAATAAAGCCTTTGTACATATGCAAGCATCCCGGGTGGCTTCTCACCATGGTTTGGGTCATTGGGTATATCATAATAACGTTGTTTCTAGGCTTGGGGCAAAATCCTGAACCTAGCTGGGGGGAAAATATTTTGATCATTTTGAGCTTAATCAAACAGGGAGAACAATAGTCAGGCAACTCTTATCAAGCGAAAACTGAGACACATCCAATGTTGAACACGAGATCAAATTGTCAACCATCAAACTATCACATGTCAGTCTAAGCACATCACACACTTTTCAATGGATGATATCTTCTGGATAATGATTTTAACATGCTTGTTCAACTTCTCTATCTTAATTTTCGCTATCATGATTTCTGAGTGACTCCAGGATGTCTATGACTAGAGGAACAAGGAAGGAACATGATATTTTTCTTGTTTGATGTCTGTAAATTAATCATTAATATGTGCAAATTTGCCTGAGGACATGATCATTAGAGTATCATCGAAGACATTTCCGATTTCGTATTATAATGGTTAATATTGTCTGTTTTACGCAAGCAACACTCAGGTCATCTTGGTTCAATTATACCTCGATGCTTGTGCTAACTTGCAATATCAAAATCTAGGAAATTAATGCTCACATCATCATGGTTTAATTATACCATCGATGTTTGCACTCACTTCCCACATTTTAAAAAGCTCAATGATGACAAAATGCAATAACCCAGTGACTGGTTTGGTCATGGCTTTGCATTTCATTTGCATTGGCATTTGCATTTAGCTTGCATCTCATTCTTGCATGGGATCCCACAAGCTCATATTATCCACGGTTAAATCTATTGCAGGAATCATCAAGGTATCATCATAAGTGTATACACAATCCAAATGATGACTCATCTCTTTCCAGATATTGTCGATCCAATGCAAATCTTATGTTACCCCCTCAACAGAACCAACATTCGCATATCTGAATCTTCCTGCACCTGATATCAACAAACTGTCAGTTCTTTATCCAATCAAACTTATCAATTCTACCAATCGATCGCATCTAAATCTATTCTATCATATCTTATATAGGATGTATCTTTCCTGGAACCAGACGTTGTTAGATTCAATGACAGTCCCACATACACTGAGAGGGGGGGCGGTGAATCAGTGTCTAATCGGTTAGTTGTATATTTAAACTTATTTGTAACTTTGCCACCCAAAACAGTGTACAAGTAAATAAGAATTAATGCAGTAAACAAAAATAAAAGAGACAACATAGAAACACACCATAACACAAGATATTTAATGAGGAAACCCGGTGTGGGAAAAACCTCAGTGGGATTTGTGACCCACAATATTTACTCACTGGCCAATGAATAAATACTACTTACGATAGGGGCCTGCACATGCAGGGAGGCCAATAGCCTAGAGCTCACTGCTCAATGAAGAGTCTCATTGACTACAAAATGGATAATTAAATCCAATACAATGTACTGCTCAAAACAACATCTCTAATGCCAAGTTTAGTACCAGTTTAAGCTCAGATAGATACCTTAACCAAAAACCTTCGCTGCCACTAAACTATTATCTTCTACCATACTTATCCTATCAAAATGATCTATAAGATCTCATACATATATGAGTATTTTACAATATACCAAGTCGGCTTACAAAAGATAATTATATTACAATAAACAAAAGTTCATCCCATGTCGGCCTGAGTGTCGGTATGATTTGTTGCCGATGTAATCTAAATGCCGGTGTAAGCGCTTGCCGGTGCTGGTGTCTGCCGGTGCATGAAGTTTGTGATGTCGGTGCATGTAGAAACCTATTGACGGTTGGTTGCTAGTTGGTTGCCATCAATGACACCATCAACTATTCTCATATGAGTGAAGAATGCCAACAGACGTTCTGATCAAGTCTTATACAAGATATATCGTTCCTGAAACCAGACGCTTTGATCATCTTTGTCTTATAAAGGAGGTATCATTCCTGAAACCAGACTAAATCTCAATCTTATCAATCTCATCAATCAAGCTATATCAATCATCGAGAATCACATCATCATCATCGAAGAACTCACACTTTCATCAACCACAGTTGCAGAAATCAAATCATTTCTAATCGGGATATCAATTTCGCACAAACTTCATACACTCCAAAGGTCAATTATCTCAATTGATCTCCTGAGGGAGCATCATCGTACCACAATTTATCAATCAATGTCTGGGGCATCCTATCGAACCAATATCATCACCAAAATGAGGTTATTCTTTGAATCAACGCGTCATCACACCTCGCTTCAAAGAGGGGCAAAATGTATACACCTAAAAATGGTCCGAAGATAATTAATTAAATAAGCAATTATTTAATTAATCCCCCTTCCTAATTTAATTGAATTCATTAGACAATTTGATTAAATTCTCCCTTTCATCTACTTATTAATAAATCTAAGGATTTATTTAATAAGTTCATTTCAATAGTCCCCTTTGATTAATTAATCTAAATTAATTAATCCTCCCCCATTTCAATCAATTCTCCTAATCCTCTAATTAATTAAAACAAATCAATTTATGATTTGTTGAAAATTAATTAGTCTTTTCCTATTATTTGAATTTTTAAATTCAAATTACCCACATGCCTCCTAACTTATAACTACCTAACCTAACCATCCCTCTAACCTAACCCATTCCATCTAACCTTGGGTTTAATTAACCCTATCCTATCTTGCACATTCTAACCTCCTTATCCTAACCTTCTATGGTGTGGATATTCTCCCTTTGAGACACATGGCACTTTGGCCACATGTCTCCTCTCTTGGACACTTTCCCTCTCATGAGAAAGGCTCCTTAACACTTGTCACCACAAAGATGACAAGTGTCCCTTCTTCCAACCTCTTCTCCAACCTCCTCCAATTTCACCCTTGATATCTTTAGACTCAATCTTGACCGTTGATTCCTGCCACCTCACCCCTGGCCTTGGAAATCCTATAAATATCCCCCATTTTTTAGCACAAAGGATCCCATCTCATTATCAATTTAGACATTGTTACTATAAGCATATCATTTGAGCATTGTTGTTATAGGCAATTGCATTAGCTTAATTTGATCATTTTCTAGCATAATTATTGAATCGTGTAGCTTAATCAATCTCTTTTCTATCTTAATTGAATCATCATCATAGCTGAATCATGCATATCATTAGCTTATATAGCCTCTTGGATCAATCTAGCATAATCAATCTTATCTAGCTTTCATATCATCATTTCAAATCCTCCGTCTAGGTGTAGTCAAGTCATTGGGATTGCTCATCCAGATCTGAGAGCAAATCCATACTCGCATCTCTTAGGAGGCGATAGGTCACTTGGTCATGGTTCATCTTTCATTTGCTTTTAATTTGATAACCATGCTTGTAATGATCTATTGAGTGTTTGTGGTGCAGCTGCAGGTATCACACTTCACAGGCACAACAATCCAAACCTCTCTTTTCCTTAAAGTGGGGATGGGTTCATAGACATTGATCAGAATAAATTTCAAATTTCTATTGAGTGATTTAACATATCCTCCTTTCCAATGTCTTTCTACTTCCACTAGTTCAAATCTTGCAACACTTCTTCTCCATAGAATGGACAGACCCCTAGATGGACCCTCTGCATCAACTGCCTCTGCCTGCCATTTACCAAGTTTGTATGTGAATTTAACTACCTCTTCTGCTTTTAGTTTTGTTTCTTGAAGGATTAATATGTTAGTTTGATTTGATAAGCACTTGCACTTGACCAAGCGTTGCTTGTTAGGGGCTCTCAGGCCCCTAACATTCCAAGACAATATCTTCAGAGCTCTAGAGGAAGGGATTTTCCCTTCCCCTGAGATAGCAAAGCTGTTATCGTCGTTTTCCCTTCTACTTTCCCATCCAGAGTTCGAAGCTCTAAAAAAGAATTCCTTCCTCTTTTACTTGGGATTTCCTTCCCACAACCAAATAATTTTTTAGAAGACAAGTCTTGATTAAGACCCAAACTAGTACTAGGGTGGCTTGTGTTTTGATCATTAGTATTCCAAATCCTCTTCATTTATTCTATCGATCTTCCTAATTTTTTGAATGAGGGCTTTTCTTTCTAATTCCCTTTCTTCTTCATTTAATATCTCATCTTTAGGGTCCTCCACAAACTCGATCTCCATATCTCTTGCAGTGTGGTCTTCAATGTCAATCTGATTTTGTGTGACTAGTGGATTTCTTATCCACTTTGCTGCCTCTGATTGAGCTAGTTGATCCACTAAAGCAAGATAGATGTTGATCTCATCTTGTAGGTTTCCTACCCCATGGCCCAATCAATCTGTCTAATCTTTAACCTCCATATCCTTATGCCCAAACATATTTCGCACATTTGAAAAAACGACGTCACTGATATCGTGAATGATGGGAAAGTATGGATGCCATTCCTCTCTATTTACATGCTGACTATTATGGGGAGAGACATGGGGATCCATGTCAGTAAAGGGATATTGTGGTACTTTGTTATGACCAGTATCATTAGAGATCTGATCTCCTGGATTCTAAAAATTTGATTCCATTCCCCCACCATTTTGTGTTGCATAAGTTGAGCACTTATTCTTTTCACTCGAGATGTTATTATTCATCCAATTAGCCAAAGAGGGAGCATTTTCCTTTGGCCTGCCATCATCCCCAAAAGAGATATCTATTGATTTTCCTTTTCTCATCGAACAACAATCAATGTAGCTCTTACTAATGACGAATTTTCCCCTGAGGATTCCACTACAATCCTTTGAAACTGAGATCCTTTATCCATTAGAATATCCAGATTGTCTACGTATCTAAAGTTAACGTCGAGATCAATCAAAATCTTCACAATCCCTGATCTTCCTAGATATAACTCTTCTTTTTATCTAATAAATTTCCCTAAGGAGTTCAAATTTTATCTATCACCTCTGTGCTTCAGTACTCGGGTGGGAGATTACCAAGGGACACCCAATGCAGGAAGCGTGTCGGGTAGTGGGCCGAGGGGTTAAAGTTCGGCTCCCAATCCAACATGTAAACAACAAAATCCCTCAAAATATATGGGATCCCCATGCATAATTTTCCATTTTAATTCTTTGTCTATGCATTCAAGAAGAAAGAAACCTTCAACTAGGGTTTTAATACATACTCAATCAACAAAGGTGATCTTGAACCATTCCAAAATCCATTGGATCAGTGGATCCTCGCTTCTCCACTTGATGAATAATGCACAATCTCTTAAGTACTCCCTACGTTATTGAAGGTAATATGAGGAGATCAAGATCAACTTGATCCTCTTCTCTGGTGGTTGATAGGGTTTACTGTTCTGGATGTTGTTAATGGTTGTTTGGGGATTGGCTTTCCTTCAATGATTTTGAGGGGGTTTACCAATTTTTGTGGATCCCCAACTCATATGCAGAGGAGGCTTTGTTGGAGCTACATTCCCTATCCTCCCATGCTACGGGATCTAACCAACATTTCGACCATCGTTCGCACCGCCTGGAAACTCCTTTTGATGCTCGATCCTAGCTCCTTGTCTGGTCGATGTATTCCTATTCAGATGCAAATTCACTGTGACTCACCGATCTCCATTGGATGAGACTAGCACCATGGTGGAATCTCTGTTGCCAACAAGGATTAAGTTTGCCTCAAAAAATCCACCAAACCTTCCATTGCTGCCACTTTGACTTTGGCAATGAGCTGTCTTGTGTTGAACTGTCCTTCTAGGTTGTCCTACAAATATTTGCCCTTGTTGGAATTTGCGAGCCATTTTCCCATATGTAAATGATGTTAATTAATGTAAATAGCCAAAGAAAATGAAAACATAATAAAAAAAAAATCTTATTCTTCAAACTTTCAATGTACACTCTAATTAAAGATTAGTTTAATAAGGGAGACAAAAAATTAAATGTCTTTGGATACTCACAAACTCAATAAAAATTAATGTATGAGTAAATGTTCTTCACATAATTTAAATTTATTTACATAGCCAAAGGAAAGTAAATGGTAACATTAATTGTAGGGGGCATTACTCTTGCCAACAACTCTAAAGCTAAGTTTGTAGATAGTTATAAGTGCTTAGTGTATACACTAAAAAATAGTCAACGCCGACGTCATTGCATGTTAACATGTCCGTGTTATTTTCTTATAGGTTTTCATGCTTACTAACACTTCCTCTATGTTGCACATTTAGTCTTTATCATTTGTCAACGTTGTGTCATTCTTTTGCTTTCTCTTCCTATTCGATCCTCTTTAGTTGTTTCAATTTGGGTCTTATCAATGCCAATCTCAATTGCCATTTCATGATCATGGTTATCTATCAATGTCATATAATCACTATTTTAACCCTAATCAATGTTGATTAACATCAACCTCAATTGATTCCAATCAATTCTCAATCGTCAATAATTATTAATCAATTATCCTTTATCAATCATCAATCGATTTTCCATTAATTATGTATCTTTATCAATTGTCCTTGTCATTTCAATCATTATGATCAATCTTTAGCATTGATTTCAATCAATTTTAGTTAATTTGTCAATCATTGTATCAATCAATCAATTGAATCATTAAATCCTTATCCTAATCATGTTAATTGTTTATCAATTTAATGACATCATCTTGACTTATGTTTCTCTCTCTGTTAAGGTTAAATAATTATTTTCTTTAATTATTAATCCTTTACTAATATTTCTCTTAGGTTAAATGAATAAATTAATTTACCCTATGTCTCGTGTCACAATTAAATGATTTATCTAATTGGTTAATTGTCCTTTTGTGAGAGAAATTAATAAATGAGAAATTATTAATTTCTCTCACCTTTATCTCTCCTAATTTCCCTTCCCTTTTCTCTCCCTAAAATTTCTCCTAATTTGCCATCCCTAATTTCATGCTTTCCATTTCCTATAATTTCTCCCACCAATTTCTCCACTAATTTGTCTACGCCTTTTGCTCAAATCATGAAGCTATTTTTGTGTTCAATTTTGTCATAATTCAATAATCTAGAATTGCTCCAATTTGTCATAATAATGAGGCTTTAGTTTTTAATTAAATGTGTCATAGGTTGTGAGACACAAATCTCTCTTCAATTTGTCATATTTTGGCATAGAAATTTGTCATAATTTGTCATTCAATTATGCCATTTTTTTAATCAATTTGCCTCTTTCAATTGCCTTATTGTTCTCATGTCATTTTGGAGATATTTTCTCTATAAATTGAGTCCATTTTCAATCATTTTAACAACCATATTTCAAGTATCCTTATGTTGTCAAAATTACTTTGCTATCATTTTGTGATTATCTTGCTTTCAATACACTTGCATTTGTAGACGAGAGCCACATATATTTGAAGGAGAAATAAGAACAATGGAAGGGAATGGAAGAAGTGCTTGCATTGGTTTGCATTTGTTTTGAGCATTTTGTTTTCATACTTCTATTGATTGTGATTAGGGTTACTTTTCATGATATTTTTCTTTTGTGGTTGGCTTTATAATGCCATGATGTTTTACCAAATTCCCTATCTACATTTTTTGGTGAACTTGACGTGAACATGCTTTGATATAATGTTATTTGAAAGTTTTGTGAAGTTGCAGATTTTTAATGTAGCAATTGCAAGTCCTAAAAAATGTCATTTGATCGTGCACAATAATTTGAATGCATAATAAAAACAAATACTTTCTGGGTTATTTAGATCTCATTCTCACCTTTCTAGATCATTTTATGGTTTTTGATTTTGATAAGAATTGAAAAAGTTATGGTGTTTTTAATTATGTTATTGTAAAAGACAATTAATCTTGCATTCATGCAACTTTCATCTAGATTAACATAGGATGGTAAATTAATCTTGTATTCATGCAACTTTCATCTATATTAATTTAAGTTGGTAAATTAATCATGCATGCAAGCAACTTTCATCTAGATTAATATAGGTTGGTAAATTAATCATGCATTCATGCGACTTTCATCTAGATTAATTTAGGTTGGTAAATTAATCTTGCATTCATGCAACTTTCATCTAGATTAATATAGGGTGGTGTTATCTCTAAAAAATGCACCCTTGCTAATTTGCAGAAATTAGCTTTAAGGAGAAAATTGGGAACACTCCTAGACTTATGGGTTGCCTAAACTTGGAGTGAGCCTCTAGAGAAATCTGGTTCTTATGGGGCCTCACCTAAATCTAACTATTCTAACGACCTTATTGGGAAAAGAGAAAAAGATTCCATGAATTAAACCTACAATCTAATGGGTGATGCACTAAAAGACTAACTAGGACCTGTATAACAACATGCACACACAATTCAATCAATGATGAAGCTGACAACCACAACTCAGTTCTATATGTTTCTTGCATAAATATTTCATAAGAAGACTTTGATGCTAATATTCCTAGAAGGAAAGATGCTTTTCACAACTAGACAATATTTGCATATCAACACAACCTACCATACATATTATTTTGCAAAAGGTGCTAGAATGAGACATAACCACAAGGATTTAGACAATTTCACAATTAGTTGCATCAATTAAACAAATGCACATAATTAGACATAAAATTGAGAAGGTAAAATGCTTATCTTCATTAATCTCCAAAGCATAAACTGGTATACATGTCAATATTAGCTACAAAATATGTAGTCTTCTTCTATCAATGATTTCAAAAGTCACAAGATGGATAAAAAGAATAAAACGAACCCTCTTCATACTAAACCAACAAGTGTTTTTTATATCAAAACCTCCCTCCAAAAATCCCTAAAAAAAAGGACCTAGAAACCAACTTGGGTCGGATGTCTCCAAAAAGCCCAAAATATAGCAACTGAATCTTCTCCAAAAGAACTCCAAAGTGTTGAAAAGGTCAACTTTGACCATGTCCAACCATAAAAGCACTCCAACTTTCCCTAAATTGACTCAAAACAACCCTATATTCCTTCCACATGTTTAGTAAACTTCTCATAAATTGTAGCCATATCACTTTTGACTCATCAAAAGTAATAAATACTTAGTACCTTGCATAAACACATGCCTAAGTGATTTATAACAACATCACTTAGCACCTTTTTACAAAAAGGTTCGATGCAAAGTAGTGAAAAATATATGATATTACATATGCAAGGTAGATTTAAACAAGAGATGCAAAGCGTCAAGTTCCTGCCAATAGTATTGTTAGTTTAGAGTAGAAAACAATAGAAAATGCATTTACTTAAATGTAAAAATCTAGATATATTATTCGTAATAAAATAATTTGAAATGTATTGTGAAATTGTAGATATTTGCATAATTTTTTTTTAAGATGAACAAATAATTATTTAAAAGTAATAAAGTAAAGTTATTTCTATTATATTAAATTTGAGTCTTTTGTAAATTGGTCTAACAATATCAAAATACAATAAAACCGTTCATAATTTTGACCATGATGTTGTTTATGAAACAAATATTTCAATGGATAAGGAATAACTTCAAATCAACTATGGACCCAATTATAGAGATCCAAACACAACTAAAAGAAACCTCTAAATGAGAAGACAATCAAGCCGAGGAAATCAAAGGGATAGAAAAGGGAGAGAGAGAGAGATAGTGATAAGAAGGGGTAGAGATACAAATAGAAAGGAGAGATAAAGAGATGGAAATATCACCTTGTCATGTAATGAGTATGTTGACGAGGTGTGGTAGGTTAATTAGAATTTTTCTTTTGTATATTTTTTCATACATTTGCATAGTATATGAGGTCAATTGGTGGAACATTTAGAAAGATAAAAAAAAGGAGAGAAGGATATATAAAGATGGAATAGATAAATATATAGAGAGGGAGAGATATAGTGATATATATATTTTAATGATAATATTATATAAATTGATTTAATGATAATTGATAAATAAAAAAATAAATATTATATATTACACAATCAATTTAAACATTATCAATATTTAAAATTATTTGAAATTTAATTCTAGATTGAAAATTGCAATGTAGAATATTTAAAATATAATTTTACTTATAAATAATTAAATTTAAAATGTTAAGATTATAATTTATTTTTATTATTCATTTTAATCATGATTATTTATATTATAATCAATATATTGATTTTTTTTCACAACCTTATATTTATAATATAAATAAATTTTACATATATAAATTATTTATATGTTTCTTCTTTAGTAATATGTGAGGTTACAATTGAATTGGGCGGATACTTCTTGAGGATGACGTTCATGTGGGTGCGTGCAGGAGGCCGAGCTAGGGTTTTGCGGCCCTAGCTTGCAGGCAGGGATGGTGTGGTCTCGCGCAAGGGGGAAGTGTAGGGTGTTGGGGGAAGACGGAGGAGGAAGGGGCTACTAGGGCTCGGGGGTGGCTGCGAGGGTGGTCACCGGGAGGTGTGAAGGCCGCGCGGGGGTGGGGATCTGCTGCTGCGGCCGAGGCTATCCCAGGTGTTAGGGATTTTTGGCAGGTCGTTCCTTGGTGGTGCGGGTGAGGGGAGGGCCTTGGGTGCTGAGCCCCCATGGGGAGACCTTGGGGTGTGGGCCCTAGGCCGTTGTCCCTATTTGTTATTAATTTTTTGTGTGCCCCGATGGTGACTTCAGGTGGGGAAACCTCGCAGGCAGTTCCAGCCATGGATTTCCGTGTTACAATGGGATCAAAACCCCCATTTCAGAATGTGAAGACGTTTAACAATAACGTATTCTCTTCTGACTCTGGATCTGGGAGTGCTGGTAGCTCACGCATGGTGAAAATTAATGGTTGCTTGGAGAGATGCAGTGAGAGACCGAAGCTGATTATCCCTCCTGAGATTATAGCTGAAGACATCGAATACTTTTCAAATCACTCACTATACTGCAAGTTCTTGGGAATGAGGGTTTCATTGCAGTTTTTGGAAAATTGGGCGCAACGGACATGGGCACCGGATGGGGAAATGGAGATTATGCTGCTGGCAAATAACTATTTCATGGTTACGTTCAACTGCATAGAGGATCACAATAAGGTCTTTGAAGGAGGCCCATATTTTTACAACCAGGTGGGATTATTCATCAAACCTTGGCATGCGGGGTTTAATACTTCAGAGGAGCTCCCAAATAGAGTTCCGGTGTGGGTTCGGCTACCACATCTTCCAGTGGAATGCTGTCGAGAGGATGTGCTACAGATGCTAGCTGCTATGCTTGGGAGGCCAGTGGGATCCTCGACGCAAACTCTGGGGAGAAAGGTAATGACCTTTGCACGTATCTGTGTTGAAATAGATCTTAGTAAACCCTTGCCAGATGCTATAGATATGTGTGCAGGCTCTTATTCATGGGTTCAATAGCTAGATTACAAGACTTTACCATTTCACTGCCGTCTGTGTCATGAGTATGGTCATTTACAGCGTAAGTGTCCTAGATATAAACTAGTAGTGCGACAACCTCAGCAGTCAAAACCGAGCCTTGACAGGGCTGAGAAAGGGAAAGCTACCATGTTGGGTGTGGTAGAGGGTGCTGATGGTTTTGTCTCAGTTAAGACAAAGAACAAGAACAAAGGACAAAAGAGACCCTTATAGGAGAAACGTGAGGAGGAGACCTTTAACAGATTTGAGGCCTTGGATGATATGAGTCATTAGGAAGTAAACCTGGGGTTAGCCCCTCTAGATCAGGGTGCATCAGGAGGGGTGCTAGAAAGTGTAATGGAGGAATCTTTCTAGGCCTTGCTAGTGGTTGGAAGCCAGTAGATGGAGATGGACCAAACAGTAGGGGTTTAGTTGGGCCTGGCACCTGGTATTGAGGTGAATCGGGCTGAGGGGGAGGGTTCTCCGATAGCTTCGAAATAGGAACCGATTGGGGCTAAAAGTAATAAGTCAGCCATTCACTTGGGCCTACACCAGTGGGATATTAAGAAAAGTGCTTCAGAGAAGAGCTCAAAGGTTGGCAGAAAGAAGGATTTGGATAAGATCAAATTGATGGGGGAGAATTTGGTTGAGTCAGGGTCAGTGAAGACTTTGGATTCACACTTTTCCAACCCTCCTAAATGATTGTGCTCCCATGGAATGTAAGGGGCTTGAACAATGGCCCTAGACAAAAAGGTGTTCGGGATTTGATTAGGAATCACTCACCTGATGTCCTTTTCTTGCAAGAAACTAAACTTTCAGTGGAGAGTATGATGGGTCTCGTGACAAAGTTGTGGGGGCGAGGCGAGTGTCAGTGTGTTGGGGCAGCTGTTCCTCGGGAGGGGTGGCCTGTCTTTGGAACCCTTTAAGGTTCCGCCCTGTTTGGTGGGTTGCCTCCAGATCCTCATTATCTGGAGTGATGTCTAGTCTTGAGACTGCGGAACTCATCTTGTTTTCGAATATCTATGCTCCCACTGATTTTCAGGGTAAGCAAAGCTTATGGTCACATGTGTTAGGTATGCGAAGGTTGGCCCCTTTTCATCCATGGATTATGGTAGGAGACTTAAATGCCATCTTGGAGTTGAGTGATAAGAAGGGGGTGTAATGCGGTTGGAACCTTCTTCTTTCCTTTTCTTGGATAGTATCTCCTTGCTGCAGCTAGTTGACGTCAAGCCCAACAATGGTTTGTTCACTTGGAATAACAGGAGGGTGGGAGAGAATTGGATTGCTGAACAATTGGATCATTTTCTGGTTTCCTATTTTTGGATCGGAGGGGCGTGGTCCACAAGCTCTGAGATTCTTGAATGGAGAGGTTCGGATCACTGGCCCATCAAGTTGGTTTTGTCTTCGGCTCGGGTAGTTTGTTCGCCTTCATTAAGATTAAGTGTTTGAGGTTTGATAGAGGAGGGGAGTTTACTTTTGATGAGTTTAACAATTTTTGTGAGAAGCATGATATTAAAAGATAGTTGTTTGCCCCGAGAACACCTCAACATAATGGTGTAGTGGAAATGATGAACCAAACAATTCAAGAGGCAACCAAAAAAATGATCAAAGGAGTATAACTCCCAGAATTCTATTAGAGGCAATTCATATTGCAGTCTACACTTCTAACAAAATTCTATACTGAAAAGACATGGAAAGACGTTTTATGAACTATGGCATGGTAGAACTCCGACAGTGAAATATTTCAAGGTATTCAAAAGCAAATGTTACATATGAAGATATGAAGATACTCTTGGAAAGTTTGACAACAGAGTTGATGAAGGCATATTCCTAGGATACTCTACAAGGAGTAAGGCATACCCGTGTTACAAAAAAAGGCTGAACAAGATCGTTGAAAGTGCAAATGTGAAAGTTGATGAAGATACTTCTAGAGAGTCTGACAAATTGGTAGCATATGAGTCTGCTGAACCAGATGATAGAAAAAAAAGAAGATCAAAGAAGAAGAAAAGGAATCTTAGGAAGCTCTGACTTCTACATCTAAGACCCCAAGGTATGTTCAGAAGAATCACTTAGTGGATCAGATTATTAGAGATAAGAACAAATTTATCACCACAAGAAGCAAAGAAACTCAAGAACAAGTCCTGTTATGTTTAATTTCAGAGACTGGACCGAAAACAATAGAGGAAGATTGCAGTAATCATAATTTAATGAAGATAATAAAAGAAGAGCCGTAACAGATTGAGAAGAATCAGACATGGGAATCAACTAACATAATGACATATAAGAATGTGATTGGAACAAAGTGGGTATTCCAGAACAAGTTGGATGAAGATGGGAAGGTTGTGAGAAATAAAGCAAGGTTGGTTTGCAAAGGTTATACTCAAATTGAAGGCATTGAAAAAGACAAGACATATGTACCTGTTGCTCAGATGGAGGCAATCAGGATGTTTTTGGCTTTTGTAGCTTTTAATGATTTCAAAGTTTATCAGATGGATAGGAAATTAGTATTTTTAAATGGAGAGTTGAAAGAAGAAGTTTACATTGAACAACGTGAAGGATTTAAGTTGAAAGATGATCCGAACATTGTTTGCAAATTGAAGAAGGCCCTATATGGATTGAAACAAGCACCTAGAGCTTGGTATGGAGGGCTAGATAAATACTTAATTGATCAAGGTTTTTAGAAGGGTTCGACTGATAGCAATTTATATTTCAAAACTAATTCAGGTAAAATCTTAATTGTTGTAGTGTATTTTGATGACATAATTTTTGGAGGAAATGAAGGTATGTGTAAAAATTTTTCTAATGAGATGTAGAAGGAATTTGAGATGTCCATGATTGATGAGTTAAATTTATTTCTTGGTTTACAAGTAAATCAAAATGGCAAAGGAATTTTCATTTCTTAGTCTAAATACATTAAGGAATTGTGGAAGAAGTTTGGATTAGAGAACTCCAAACTGGTGTGTACACCTATGACCACTAGATGCAAATTGAAAAAATATGATAAATCCCCTAAAGCATATGCAAGTCAATATAGATCAATGATTGGAGGACTGTTATATTTGACTGTTACCAGATTGGATATCATGTATACAGTTTGTTTGGTGGCTAGATTTTAGCAAGAACCGAATGAATCACATGTTGTGGCAGTAAAAATAATTTTCAAATATCTAAAAGGAATAGAAGAATTTGGTTTGTGATGCCCTAAAAATTCAAATTTCACTCTGACAGCTTATACTGATGTAGATTGGGCTAGAAGTGTTGATGATAGGAAGAGTACAAGTGATGGATCATTCTTTCTTGGATCTCGGTTAGTTGCTTGGTCAAGTAAGAAGCATAATTCTATCTCTTTATCTACAATTGAAGTAGAATACATTGCAACATCTTCACATTGCACACATATTTTATGGACGAAGCAGACTTTGAAGGATATTGGTGTAAAATTCAATGAACCTATCTCTATCATGTGTGATAACACTAGTGCAATAAATATTTTCAAGAATCTAGTACAAAATTCTAAAACAAAGCATATATCCATTCAGTATCACTTCTTGAGGGAAAAAGTGCTGGATAGTAAAGTAAAGCTTGAGTATGTACCTACAAAAGAGCAGATTGCAAATATCTTCACGAAGGCATTGTGTAAAGATACTTTTGAGTATCTCCAACAGAAGTTAGGGGTTTTACTCCTCCCTAGTGTGAACTGATGTACATTTGGTTGTGCATTGGTCCATTGAACAACTTGCATATTCTTATTTGGACTAATGCTTGAGTGCTTTGTTGTAGTGGGAGTAGGAGTAAGTTTCTTATGGGGAGTTATGCTCGCCTTTGTCCTTGATGTCAAAGGGGGAGAGTTTTGAGAGTTGTTGAGAGATTCAGAGAGTTGCTGAGTTGTTGCAAAGTTGTGCAGAGTTGTGTAGAGAGTGTGTGTCATGCATTTGTTGTTGATGGATTTTGCCATCAATGACAAAGGGGGAGATTGTTGCCGATATGTTGTTGATTATTTTGTTTGGTTGTCATTGATGTTAACATAATGGTTGTCATTGATGTCCTTGATGTTCTTGGTGTTGGTGATTTGAAATATGTGTTCCTAAAATCTTTGGTGCTCCTAAAGATGTGTTGGTAGCGATCTAGATATTTCTAGTTATTGGATATGGTGTTGATCAATGGTATTCATGGGTATCTTGGTCCCATTCTTATTTTTGATGCTTTGGGCAATGATGTTTGGGTCTAGATTAATTTTGGAATTCAAGGATGTGTAGCGGCTTTTTGATGTAGTGTGAGTCATGATTGTAACATGTTGATTTGATCGTTGATGTGCGTTATGATATAGTCTACTTCTCATTTCTTCCCACCACTATGATTTTTAGTGTTGACCTATTTCAAATCTCTGTTTTGGCTGACTTGGAAGATTATGCTTCCTGGAAGACAATATATATATGAGGATGATCTGATTATGTTCACATGATAAAAAGTGTGACATTGTTATTGAAGATATGCGAGACTGAAAAGGAAAGATCTGACCATTGGTGATATGTGAGAGTGTGATGGTATTGAGGCACCAAAAGTAGTTCAATTTTGTAGATTGTGTTTCAGTGGTGGATTCTTTCTTTCTTTCTCTCTTTCTTTGGCAGTGAGCGTTTTGGTAGTGAGCCACCCTTTGTAAAAATCACCTTAACTGGTGTTTTATATTGAGAACTAACATTCTTCGTGGTTTTTCCCTTCTTGGGTTTTCCATGTCATATCTAGTATTCATTGTGTGATCTGTTGTATGTTTATATTTTCATGCTATATTTATTTCAGTTAATTCTATTAGTTGGTCTGAATGTGAAAAGAATAAAATAAATTGATTTGAGTTATCAACTGATTCACCCCCCTTCTTAGTTGTTTGGATATTCAACAAAATCATCATTAGTGTGATGGTGGCGCGACTCAAGCAGTTGAATTTCAACAGTATTTTATTCTTCATCGTGACAATTTCATAATAATTTTACTGCATATGGTTTGATAAGTTATCCTTTTTTGTTTTAGATTGGGAATATTTCATTTCCATGTGTGTAAAATAAACATATGTCAAATGAGAACATGCCAATTGTAAACAACCTGAATCTTGTTGCATTCCTTACTCTTAAAAAAAGAATTCAAGGCTGTAATTAAGAGGATTTTTTGGAGGGAATCTTGGTCTCTTTGGAAAAGGGTAGAGTAGCAATGTCTAAGTTAGAATGTCAAGTCTTTCACAGTGAAGAATGGAAATATTCCTTCAATAATATTAATTAGTTTATGAATTGTCATGAAAATTACAATAGACATTGTCTCCAGAATGTACTTCTTGATCTCACATGAATAATAATATCAAAGATTTTGTTATTTATCTTTACAAATCTCTTGTGAATGTGTAATTGTGTTTGTGGGCTCTTTTCAAGGAAGAGATTAAATTTCTACACATGTATCGCAACAAGTTTAGGAATAGTTGGGTAGGGCCAACACACATTATATTAATAAGTAAAAAGTTTTACAGTAAATTTTTCTTCTATGCTAAACCCCCAAAAAACACCATATCCCACAAGAGCTTACCTCCTAATCATGGGCAAAAACATCCACACCATCCTACAATTAAAATTAATCACCTATATATCGTCTATGTAATTGCTTGAACTTGTATACAAAATTACAAAAATAAAAAAATAAGATATATATACTATTAATATAAACATATAAATTTGTTGTAATATTAAATATTCAACTAATCATGGTAGTAATATTCAAATAAATATCCCCTGATTTAACCAGGATATGTTGTTCTTCCATTGGAGCATGTAGAGGTACGTCCTCCCTGAGGATGAGCTAAATGAATTTTTATGATCACGAGGCAAGATTATATCACCTAAGGCAACTTACGATAAGGGTGCATTTAATGAGACATTTATTATCAAGCCGTTCAAATGCCTTTAAATTAAATATTGGAGTATGCCTTAATTTTCTATCAAATATTATATATTATTTTATATAAAACTCAATTGTTCATAATTATGAAATATTTTATTTTTTAGTTCATTATATAGTACTGGCCACTATAGGGCACTTGTTTTAATTTATTTTAATTAAATAATTAACAATGTACAACATCAACACTGCATTTACATAATTGCCAAACTCATGCGAAGGATTAATAGTGGGGATGGGCGAGTATTTAGATGAACGACTTGTCTTGAGTGCCTTAATTGTTCACGCTAAAGCTGGAGAGTAGTCGAGTAGAGATTGGGTGAGTGGCGACTATGTTTTGAAAATGGATACACCCATTTTGCTTGAAACAACAAAGCAACACATGACATTTCTAGGGGAGGTGTTGGGTAAGAGACTACTCTCTGTCATGGAGACAAACCACCCTTTGGTTCTACATGCAAACGATTCTAGGGGAGGAATTTTTGAGGGCATACTATCGGTACTGGGTTAATGTAAATATACCTATTTTGTTTGTGGCAATGTTGGTTTACATGGCCCAATGAGCAAGCAACGGGCAAAGAAAGCATGCCAAATTATTTCGGCATGCCTTTCTAGGGGAGATTGATGCGGCTCTAGACAACATTGACGGGAACCTTCGCATCTCGCTGGCACATAATTAGAATATGTCCATGGGGAATGGTGTGGAAGTCAGGAAATTTATAATCGTACAAATCTTGGAGCCTGAGAGACTGCAACAAAGCTGGCCTAAGAAGAATCAAAACATTGCCCTCATTTTACAAATAATAGGCATTGAGGCGGGCCCTATTAGTGGAAGTTTCACAAACTATGTGCGTGAGGAAGGATTAATTGAGTGCAAAGATATTGGCATTGATGAGCATGGGTTTGAGTTGGGAAAAAATGATTGGGGGCTAGGGCTTGGGGAGGAGTGGATTCCAAACGATTACAAAGATGTCGAGGAGATAGCTGTTGGTCATACACATGAGCTATGCAAACCAGAGTGCCCAGTGATAGCTGAAGCAATGATGGCACAAAAAGTTCATGAGGAGGCTTCCTCTAAATCCGACCCAACTGCCAGACAATCCTCTATTTCTTTTCTTTCCTATGCTTCTACTGATAGGATGGGTGTTAGCGAGTGATAGTGTCTGTATGGTTTTGATATAATAGACATGTTTATAGTTTGTAAGTCCAATTTTGATATTGTATGCGCTCTATATAGAATTTAAATAATATGATCGATTCCCAATTTTGATACTCTATGGGTTCAATGTAGTAGGGATAGAATAAACTTTACTAGATAATGGAGTTCTATATTTAGGGAGATAGTCGTTTCTCCACAAAATGAATCTCAATGTAAAACTCCTATTATTATCCATATAAGGGTGCTACCCCTAGCAACTTTTTTACACAAAAACAAAAATGTACAACTTCAACAATATATTTGACTTGGTCATATAAATAATAATAATGAATCACTTATA
This sequence comes from Cryptomeria japonica, assembly GCF_030272615.1. NCBI lineage: Eukaryota > Viridiplantae > Streptophyta > Pinopsida > Cupressales > Cupressaceae > Cryptomeria > Cryptomeria japonica. The sequence continues at coordinate 328,321,476 of NC_081413.1, read as the reverse complement.
AACTCAATTGAGCAAAGGGAAGACCCTTGTGAGTAATATATAATTATAATATGCCAATGTAATTATAATTATAATCTTAAATCTAATTAAAATTCTAATTTTAAAATTATACACCTTCTAAAATCAATTTAAAAGTAACAATTACAATTGAAATTGTATAGTTTGTATTATTTCTAATTCAAAATTATATTTCATAGAAAAACTAAGGCAAATCTAAATTATATTCTTAATTAACTATATTTAATAAGTATAATTAATTAACTATACATGTGTCTCTATTCCAGAGACTTTTTGTAGAACCTTGGGTCCTTCAGAACTTCGGCTTGGAATAGAGCTTATGAATTTTGTTGTTGACTAGTTAGGGCAGGTAAATGGTTTTCAAGTTATGACTTGAAGGCGTTAGCTTCATTCGTTGACCAGTCCCGAGTTTTAGGAATGTCATGTTTTACCGATTAACTATATTATGGGGAGGGGTTGGAAATATTTCCCTAATTATCTAATGTCTGAATGATCCTAGCACTTATATCTTTCACAACTCCCTTACCCTTGAGTCATAAAGCCATGTGCAAAAAATTATCTCGCTTAAGTGAAAGTCTTAGGTCTATCACACAGGTTGCCTTTTAGTGAAGAAAGTTTGATGTGGGGTAGTGAGGAGAGGAGTTTAGCTCTATTTTATGTTTCCCCATGCTCCCGCAAGATTCATTTGGAAACACAAATAACGTTGCAGGGTAGCGGGAGGATGGTTTAAGATTTGTCTTATATCCACTCACGCGCCCCCACATGGTTATATGAGGAGATAAAGTTGCCATGTGGGGCAACAAGATGAGAATATTGTATTAAGGAATTGTTACCCAGTGCCCCCACACTGCTATCTTAGTAGTTACAATTATGTCATGGGATAGTGTTGGTTGAAAATTTTGTACACTTGGGAAGGTGTGCAAAATTGTGGTTTCAACCATAGTGTGTGAGATATACTCTCCTAATTTCAAAGGGAAGTCTGCCCCTTTTCTTTCCACTTTAACAATTCAGAAATAAACTCTAACTTTAAATCTATTCTAAATCTGGGTGAAACTCTATCTTGTTCTCTTTTAAAAAAAAAAACACTTATTCTTTTCTTTTCTTTCAGAAAAGAATCACAACTAAAAGCACAAATGATTAATGAAGTAAACCAAATAAATAAGAAAAGTTTCCATAAAGGCACAAAGTCCTTTGTTGCTTCTCTAGGATGAGAAAATAGAAAGAAAGCTCAAAGTCTTAAACTATCTAATCTCCTATCAACCTTTTTAGATGATTTTTTGGTAACAAGCACAATATGTAGCAACTCAAAGTCTAACTACGTGATGCACTCCTAATCACAAACATAGAAAATAAAAGCAACACAAAGTCCAGAAGGTACCCCTTTGCTTGAGCATCCTACAATAGTTTCAAACATGACAAGCAACTCAAAGTATGCAATATCAAGTCTTAAAACTAATCTATATCTCCAAACGCAATAAGCAACTCAAAGTCTGCAAGATTGAGCTTGAATTCCTCCTGTATAACACCTCAAAACTCACAATCAATCTCCAAAAAATGTCATCTCATAAAAAATTGAATCAAAACAAAGTTTGAAAGCAATTTGCCTCTTTGAATTGACTGTAATATGATTTACAACTAAGCTCAAAGTCTTAGAGTGTACATACAAACTGGCAGAATTTTGTTGCATTGCCAAAAGATATGATTACAATAGACCCCCTCAAGTACTTATAGGAGAGGAGCCTTGAGAAAAAGGTGGGAGAATCCTGACTAACTTGAGAAATTCTCTCAACCACCATGACTTATTCCAACTATAGTCCTAATCTAATTCAACTCGTAGTTTCTTTACATGTAATTACATTTTACAAAACTGCAAGTGAAAGAGACACTTGCAATTATAAAATTTGTTTTTACATGTAACTTGTCAAAACAAAATTAGAAATGTATAATTGAAACTATTCTATGTGTCCAAAGACATGACTCTATCTACATCATCCTTTGTCTACAATGATCTTAATGCTGCTACAAGACACTTTGTGATCGAGGTAAATGACATCTTGAACCGGAACAAGAACTTGCACCCTTGATAGTCTTTGTGTCCTTGGCCAACGAACTTCATCCTTAACACATGCTCATGTGACCATGAATGATGATGATGATAACCTTATAAAGATCTAATGCAGGAGTATCCCCGGTTCATGGAAATCTTGCATCAACCAAAAATATTTCCTTTCTGTTTGTAGTTTCAACATTTATTTCTGTGTTTCCTAGATTTGGCTCACCGGATCTTGTGGAGTTGGATTTTACTTGAAGACTTGATCATCTTCCTTATTCCCAAACTATGGAGAATTTGGATCATTTTCTGACAAGTTATCGCTACTAGCTTCCGAGACAGTTTTTCTGTTATCGGTGGCCTGGACCTATTTGCATTGGTGATCTACCGGATCCATTCCGTAGCTTGCAGAGCCCTGAGCGTTGATTTTGATGTTCCTTGATGTGTGGCCAACCTTTTCCCATGATCTACACTTCATCCTTTGGATTTTTCGGAGGAATTTCTTTGGCGGAGGCCGACCTTGTTGGTTTTACACGTTAGGTCTTGTTCTTCAAGTTTTGATCCCTTTCTGGGCGACCGGATCCCCTTGGATAGTATAAATAATTGTAATAGAGCATTAGAATGAAATCAAAGGAGTTAGACAGATCATAGAAGATATATCTTAAGATTTGAGGTCCTGATTGTGACCTGTTCTGTATTTTGAGCATGTTTTAGCAGCCTTGTGAGCTGGTTACCGTAACCCAGTTATTACCGGTTGGTTGTAATCCGTTTTCATGACATAATTCAATCTGTTCTGCATTACCTCCATCGTGTCCTTGTGTTTCCATTGTGTTTACTCTTGCTGACCAGTCTGGACTGATCTCTTTGAGGTCCCTCCTAGCCGGTGACTGCTTCAAGTGGTATCAGAGCAAGGTTTCATTTCAGAGATTGCGTTGTCCTGAGAGATTTTTGTTGTAGGGTGATGAACTATGGATATGACCTACAACTGCAAAGGACTGGTATAAAGATAGTGCGAAGAGGAAATAGGAATGGTGGAGCGTGTGGGAATGCCGAACCTGCTGTGATGGAGATGTTGCGAGGAATAGCAGACCTGTTGGAAGCCATGGAGATAGCCCAGAGAAGAGACTGACACATTGAAGATGTAAGTGAAGATGAAGGAGAAGAATCCCTGACACAACAAGTAAATCCACCAACGGTTGATCCGGATGAGGAAAGGTTTTTGAGGGTTTTGAGTAGGGCGAATACTAAACCTCATTTTACCCCACCAAAATATGATGGAAAGTTGGATTCAGATGAATTGATGGATTGGATCTCGAAGATGGAGAAATATTTTGATTTTGAAAACACTACAGAAGAAAGGAAGGTGAAATATGCTTGTACCCGGTTCAAAGGTCATGCATCTCTTTGGTGGGAGCATTTGCAGGTTGATAGACAGAGAAGAGGTAAATAAAATATCAAGACATGGGATCGGATGGTTGCTAGGTTGAAATCAAAATTTATGCTAGATGATTATCAAGTAAATCTATTCTAGAAGTTGCAGAATCTGAGACAGAAGGAATCTAGTGTGAAGGAGTACACTGAAGTATATTACAAGTTGAATATTAGATCCAGACATGTTGATGATGAAGTTGAACAAGTTGCAAGATATTTGAATGGATTGCGGGTGTCTATATAAGATGAACTCAATTTGATTAAATTGAAAAGTGTTGAAGAAGCTTACGAGTATGCCCTAAAAGCTGAAGAGAAGCTAAGCAAAAGACATGAACAAAGGTAGAGAGGTAGAGGTGGAAGGTCTTCCGAAGGAAGATTTCAAGGAGGAAGAGGATATATCGGAGATAGAGGAACTTGTATGGATCAAAACAAGGACAAAGAAGCGAGCAAAAAAGGTAATTCATATCAGAAAGATCATTGAAATTTCTACGGGAGGAGAGAACCGGATGGCTACCAGAATGAGAAATCTGGAAGAGATGACAAAAGAAGAGACAAAAGATTGTTTAGAGGAACTTGCTATAAGTGTGGAGGAGAAGAACATTGTTCTTTCGACTGTAAGAAGACAAAGAATACCAAAAGAACAACAGTGGTGGAAGAAAACCCCACCAGATCAGATAATAGACCAGAAGATGGAGAACTGTTGATGATGAGGAGAGATTTGTGTCATACCGGGAGAGATGAAGAGCCCTTGCAGAGGAAGAATTTGTTCAAGACCAGATGTAAGGTATCCGGTAAGCGCTGTAAAGTTGTCATTGATAGTGGTAGTTTAAATAATCTTGTTTCAGAAGAGATGGTGAATAAATTGAAATTAGAAAGATTGAAACAACCTAAGCCTTATTAGATAGCATGGATTCAGGATGAACATAAGTTGTTAGTAAGTGAGCAATGTTTGGTGAAATTAAAATTGGGAATTATCATGATGAAGTCTTGCGTGATATTATGCCTATGGATATTTGTCACGTTTTGTTGGGTAGACCTTGGCAGTTTGATAGACAAGCAATACATGATGGGAGGAAAAATACATACACTATTGTGGCCAATGGGATGCAGCAAAATTTGTTGTCCTTGGAGGAGCCTTTGAAGAGTGAAGTTTGTAAGAATTCTAGAATCTGTTTGGTGGATGGAAGGAAATTCCTGGATGGATTGAGACATGAAAATGTGTGTTTTTCCTTAGTTCCTAAAAAGACTGAGAATCCAAAGCATGAAGAAGAACAATCAGAAGAGGTACAAGATTTGTTGACAGAGTATGAAGACATCATTTCAGATAATGTGCTTGATGGATTACCACCTGTGAGAAGTATCAGTCATTGCATGGACCTGGTTCCCAAAGCTAGTTTGCCTAACAAAGCTGCACACCGACAAAGATTGAAGAGTTGAATAGACAAGTGCAGGAGTTGTTGAAAAAAGGTTTGATCAGAGAAAATCTGAGCCCTTATGTAGTACCAACAATATTAGCACCTAAGAAGAATGGAGAATGGAGGATGTGTACCGATTCCAGAGCAATAAACAAGATCACAATGAAATATCAGTTTCCTTTGCCTAGGATGGATGACATAATGGACTGTTTGAGCGGAGCCAAGTAATTTACAAAGATAAAATTGAAGAGTGGATATCATCATATTAGGATCAGAGAAGGAGATGAGTGGAAGACAACATGCAAAACAAATGAAGGACTGTATGAATGGTTGGTGATGCCTTTTGGGTAAACTAATGCATCGAGTACTTTCATGAGGCTAATGAATGAGGTATTGAAGAAATTCTTGAGTAAGCTTGTTATTGTATATTTTGATGACATTATGATTTTCAGTAAGACAAAAAAGGAGCATTTGTTGCATTTGAGACAATTTTTGCAGAGGTTGAGAGAAGAAAAGTTGCTGATAAATCTTAAGAAGTGTACTTTCATGAATGATGAGTTAGTCTATTTTGGATTTGTGATATTAGAGGATGGTTTGAAGATGGATCTTGAGAAAGTAAAAGCAATTGTTGAGTGGCCTACACCGGAAAGCATTGGAGAGGTAAGATCATTTCATGGATTGGCTAGTTTCTACCAAAAGTTCATCAGAAATTTCAGTTCAGTTTGTAACCCTATGACTGAGACAAGGAGGGGAGATTGGAAAGTAAAAGTTTTGAACTATTGAAGTGGAAAGTGACCGAGCAGCCTATGTTAGCTTTACCGGATTTCAATAAAGTGTTTTCAGTGGATTGTGATGTAAGTGAAACAACAATAGGAGCAGTCTTGAGTCAGGAAGGGAGAACAATAGCTTATTTCCATGAGAAATTGAATGATGCCTAAAGGAGATATTCAGTGTATGATCAAGAATTTTATGCCATAGTTCAAGCCTTGAAGAAGTGGAGACATTACCTATTGCCTAAGGAGTTTGTGTTGTAAACAGATCATCAAGATTTGCAGTATTTGAACAGACAGAGTAAGTTGAATAAGAGAAATATGAGATGGGTAGAATTTTTGTAGAGTTACACCTTTGTGTTGAAGCATAGAAGTGAGAAATCTAACAAAGTTGTTGATGCATTGAGTAGGAGAAGGAATTTGCTGATAGAGATGAGAGTAACAATATTAGGATTGAGGATTTGAAGACCTTGTATGGTGATGACCTAGATTTTGCAGAACCTTGGAGAGCATGTAGAGAACCGATTACGGTAGATAGAAGCAATTGGTTGGATTACTTCATTCAGGATGGTATGTTATTCAGAGGAGTTCAGTTGTGCATACCTAAGAGTTCTATGAGGGATAATATGATAAAGGAGAAACATAGTGGAGGATTAGCTGAACACTTTGGTGTTGACAAAACAGTAGCATTGGTGAGTGAGCATTACTTTTGGCACTAGATTCATAAGGATGTTAGGAAATATGTGCAAAGTTGTAGAGTTTGTCAAGTTGCAAAGGGTAGTAGTCAAAATGTGGGATTGTATAAACCTTTGACAATATTGATAAGACCTTGGGAGGATATAAGCATAGATTTCATACTTGGATTGCTTAAAACATAGAGAGGGAATGGTTCTATATTTGTGGTGGTGGATAGATTCTCAAAGATGACTCATTTCATAGCTTGTAAGAAGACATCAGATGCATTACATGTAGCAGACCTATTTTTCAAGGAAGTAGTGAGATTGCATGGATTACGTAAGAGCATAGTTTCAGACAGAGACACTAAGTTTGTTGGCTATTTTTGGAGAACACTTTGGAAGAAGATGAAGACATATTTGAACTTTAGTTCTACTTTTCACCCACAGATTGATGGACAGACATAAGTAGTTAACCGAAGCTTGGGAAATTTGTTGAGATGTTTAGTTAGAGACAAAAACCGAAGTTGGGATTTGATTCTTGCACAAGCAGAGTTTGACTACAATAATTCAGTAAACAAGAGTACAAGAAGAACACCTTTTGAGATTGTTACCAGAGCACAAACTAGAGGTATATCAGAAGTAAGAGATATTAGCAGTAAAGACCAGAGAAGTTCAGAAGGAGAAGAATTTGTAGATCACATGAAGGACTTACATATTCAAGTTAAGCAACATTTGGAGGACATGAACAATGAGTATAAGGAGAAAGAAGATGAGAAGAGAAGACATAAGGAATTTGAAGTTTGTGATGAAGTGATGGTGTATTTGAGAAAATAAATATTATCGGTTGGAACTTATAACAAGTTGCGGATGAGAAAGTTTGGACCTTGCAAGATTATGAGAAAGTTTAGTTCTAGAAATGCATATGAAATGGAGTTACCGGATAGTTTGAGTATTTCACCTGTGTTTAACATTGCAAATCTTCATCAGTATCATGAACCAGAATTCAGTGAGGACAATATTGCAGACTTGGAGAAACAGTTTCCTCGGAAGGAACCGGATCAGATTGAAGACATTTTGGACAGTAGGATTGGGCGTAGTACTCAGAGCAGTCTGTATAAGGAGTATCTTGTGAAGTGGAAAATACAGTCCGGTTGATGATTCATCTTGGATTTCTCAGGAAGAGGTAGACTGCCTTGGTTTTCCTCCGACCCCAGCAAAGTGAGAGACTCACTTTTTCAACAACCCCAGATGTCTGATGCAAGAGCATCTCCGGTTCATGGCAATCTTACATCAACCAAAAATATTTCCTTTCTATTTTTCTTTCTGTTTGCAGTTTCAACATTTCTTTTCGTGTTTCCCGGATTTGGCTCACCGGATCCTGTGGAATTGGATTTTTCTTGAAGACTTGATCATCTTCCTTATTCCCAAACCATGGAGCATTTGGATAATTTTCTAGCAAGTTATCGCTACCGGTTTCTGAGATAATTTTTCTGTTACCGGTTGCTTGGACCTATTTGCATTGGTGATCTACCAGATCCTTTATGTATCTTGCAGAGCCCTGAGCGTTGATTCCAATGTTCCTTTGCGTGTGGCCGACCTTTCCCCATGATCTATACTTCATCTTTTGGATTTTTCAGAGGAATTTCTTTGGCGGAGGCCAACTTTGTTGGTTTTACACGTTAGGTCTTGCTCTTCGGGTTTTGATCCATTTCTGGGGCGACTGGATCCCCTTGGATCATATAAATCATTGTAATAAAGTATTAGAATGTAATCGAAGGAGTTAGATAGAGCAGAGAAGATATATCTTAAGATTTGAGGTCCCGATTGTGACCTGTTCTGTATTTTGAGCATGTTTTAGCAGGCTCGTGAGCCGATTACTGTAAATCGGTTATTACCGGTTGGTTGTAATCAGTTTTCATGACATAATTCAATCTGTTCTGGATTGCCTCCATCACGTCCTCATGTTTCTATTGTGTTTACTCTTGCTGACCGGTCTGGACTAATCTCTTTGAGGTCCCTCCTAGTCGGCGACTGCTTCAAGATCAACCACTTCATTGGCTGCTCTTGATCATTTTCATGATTGTTTCCTTTGCTATGATCCTTGATTTATTTCAAAATTGCTGCTCCAACATGTCCATTGTTGTTTGAGGCTGAAATTTGTGACTGCAAACTGATAAGGCCGCTAATCCTTGTTGTAGCATACTTCCTTCATAGGTCTGTGGGTCCTTCAACATCCTTATGACTTGATATGATCCCTGCACTTTATAATAACCTGTGCTTATACCATATCATTGTTTTAGCCTTCCCCATTGCTAGACTTGTGAATAGATCAATGGATTTTGATCATATGAACATACACATTGATATGACCACCTCCATGAGTCCAAACTTTCAATAGTATGATTTGGCATTTGAGAGAAACTTCCATTATTGACATCAAAGACTATTCTTGTACTGAATTCTGTCTCTATGACAACATTGTTTGAAACTATCACATGCTCTATGTTTGATCTATTCCATATGCAAGAAGCCCTGACTGCTATTCATCATTGCTATGATTAGAATCATAATATTGAAACCCTTTTGTGACTGTCCTAAGCATCATTCCTAGTGCTGCTATGATGGTGTTTGTTCATTGATGAAGAACCCATAACACCTTATTCAAGATGAAATTTTTATAAAACAATGCCCATGCCTTGATTTGTTGGTTTGATAGATCGTGTGTGCAAACAAGACTGACATGGGAAGGTATAAATTGATGCAAAAATGGGCTCACAAGTGAATTTCAGGTTTTGAGGGCTGCATTACATGTGTATAAAAACAAGAGCATTGACTTGCAAATGTGGAGAAAGAACATGCAACTTCATGTGTAATGGGAAAATAGAAGTTTGCACTTGTAATTGGATCCTAGAGACTCATTTTCAAGTGTTTTTTAAGTGCATTTTGGACCAATTTTAGGTTTTGGAGGATTGCTTACATGTGATAACAACATGTATTTGGAAGGCAACTTGAAAAAAAAATGTCATGATATGATGTAACTAGGTTCACATAACCTGATTTTAGGCCATTTTAAGTCAATTTCGGGTTTTGGAGTGCATATGACACATATCAACAACAAGAGGTTATAATCAGGTTTTAGGGACATCATAACAAGTAATATAAAAACATCTTTAAAAGCAAATAATCCACTTGCAATCAGGTCTTAAAGACCCGACTGCAAGTTGAAGTCTTACTTGCAATCAAAACAAAAAGATCCCCACTTGCAAGTTATAAAAGACTTACTTGCAATTCGGGTCTTATAACCCCCATTGCAAGTTACAAGAAAGCTACTTGCAATTCGGGTCTTAAAACCCCCATTGCAAGTTACAAGAAACCTACTTGCAAGTATGCCAAAAAGTTCCTACTTGCAGTGACTTAACTTGTAATGACATCTAAAATTTCCCCAGCTTGCAATGAGTTAACTTGCAATGACATCTAAAAGTTCCCCAACTTGCAATGACTGCTCTGAAACCTGAAATTGCATAAAAAATGTCCAAAATAAATCAGGTCAAAAGTAACCAAAATTTGCACAGAGATGGAAGATAAGCTCATGATTGATTTACCATCAAGAAATATGGACTTTCCACCTTGGGGGAAGCATTCCCTAGAGCCTTAAAATCATAAATTTTGTATAAAAATCTCCTACTTGCAATGACTGGTCTGAAACCCGAAATTGAAGAAAAAGCTAGAAAAATGAAGGCCAAAATTCACCAAAACTTGGACAACAATCGCAAACACACCCCCTGATGATTTGATACTAACAAATGTGAGTTTTGCACCTCGTAAAACATGCCTTAGGGACAAAAATGACACATTTTGAGCAAAAATTTGTAGGGATTGTTACATTTTTGAAAATTGAAAAATGAGGACAACAGTTGGCTCTGATTGGGGAACTTCCTTTGATTGTTGGAACGATTAAAGGTAGTAGAATAAAAAACTCTAAGTGCCTTTACTATCCATTGGGATACAAAGTTAATCTATAAAGACATAGACAACAAGAAGGATGATATGACTGATGCAAAATCCGAAAACAAGACACTTATTTGTGCAATTGCACTTATTGAAAAGTAAACTAACCTAACCTAAACTAATTGACCATGGAAACCTTCCTAAATGAAACCATTCATGGGCTCACCAAAGTAGCTGCCTTTCTTTAGTAGCTTGCAATGCCTTGCATGATCATAAGTACCCACAACCAATTGAAGCACAAACAATTGTACCATAAGTTGATGCACTAGTCCTTGAAAAAGATGAACAACCTTCCTCTTGGAATGAATCATATGTGCTACTACTCCATAATGGGTTCAAGAATGTAAATTGCTCCTACTTAGCTAAAAATGCATGTTTAGCCTCTTCCTTAAGTGTATATTCATGCTCAGGGACAAGTGAAACCTTTGTCCTCCCATTGACTTCCAACCAAGCAAGATGTTTGATTGGACATCCTCTTGATCATACAAAAACTGAACTCTTCCTATTGATTACACTTTTATTAGATGCTTCTTCAACCACAACCTCATGTTGGAAAGAATGAGTTTCTTCATGTGAGTCAAATGAAAACATGGATGCATTGCTTACCTCAACATGCTGCTCACTAACTTCGGATTTGGGAGAATTATCAACAAGACTTGAAAAAAACTCTTCTATAGTACTCATGAAATGATCTACATCAAGTTCTGGGGGAGATCTCTTATGCATAACATATTATATTTCAACTTTAGAAGAACTTTCTTGAGGACCTTAAAAAATATCAAAACCTCCACCTTGAAAAATAGACTCTTGATTTTCATCTTTCTCAAGCTTCTCATGATCTTCTAACTTATGGGATACTGGTTTGGCATCAAAGCTTGAACAAAAAAGTTTTATCTCATCCAAAAATGTATCCTCTTCAATAGCTTCTTTTCTCTTTTGAATAGAAGAGCTGAAATTTTCTTCATGACAACTCTCATCAAACTCTCCAAACTCCAAAATATAATTATCTTTATGTTCTAAAACTGTTGTTGATGCTGCTTTGAGTAAGTTTTCTTCATCTTTCTCCACAAAAAAAGGCAATTCATCAAACCAAACTACAAAGACCTCATTTTTATCTTCATAAACCATCTTTTCACATCCCATGACGTGATTGTCCTCCTTCATCAGTACCCTGGTAAAGTGGCCTTCAACCTCTTGTTGTGTATACCCCATGGTATCCAATATGGTCTTTTCTTTTTGTTCAACAACTTTCTAGAACTGCATAAACCAGATTTGAGAGTCGCTAGTTATGTCTGCTTCCTCCTCTTCTTAGAAGAGACCAACAAGATCACTTTGTTTAGATTTAGAATCCTCCACTGGTGCATTTGTTGGTGATGCCTCAAGTACAAGCTTTTTTTATAGTGAAGGAAGCTTGTCTTGATTTCTATCTACATAACTAGGAGCAATATTTGGATATGGCCTCCTTGGAATGTCTTATTCATAAAGGGAAGAGAATACACCTTGAGCTATTTGCTTTTTGAGGGAAAGAAACTCATTAGCCAACCTCTACACCATAGGATTTATTCTCTTGGTAGACCATGATCCCAAAGAAGAGTTTTCTTGGACCCATTTGGCTCTATCTTTATCCTACTCGCAAGGATAAGATCATCTTCAACCTTAACTGCTAAGTTTGCGCTACTGTGAGATCTCCCAAAACTGTCCTTCTCAACAAGAAACTCACCTCAAGCGACTGAGTGTTGATGAAGAAGCAATTCAATTTTTTAGCAGTAGGCTGAGAAACAACTAGAATTCTATTAGACAACTTGTTGAATTTATCCACAAACTCCCGCATGGGTTCATGTGACTCCCTTTTCATTTGAGTCAATTGTGCTAACAATGCATGCACATCTTCTACGAGCTTGAACCTCTCTTCAAACTTTGTTCTGAGAATAGGCCAGTTTGTGATGGTCTGTGGTGCGAGGTGGTAGAACCAATTTGCAGCAGCACCTTGGAGTGTTTCAATGAAAAGTCTCACTAAAACATCCTCATGTTCCACACCAAGCACATCACATGCAATATAGAACACAACAATATGCTCATCTAGATGTTGTCATCCATCTCCAAAGAACTTGAGTGATGCAAAGCCCTCCTTGTATCTTGTCAAACACTCCAAGATGTATGACACTGACCCCTCAACACACCAATAGGATCCTACAAAGCAAGGCTCTACAATCTTAGTTCCCACTTCTCATTTCACTCCAAGGTTCATACTACTCAAATTGGGTAATTTGCTCCAAAGTGCATCATGAAGCCTCCTAAGGTTCCTGACCTTCACAACCCCTATTTTGGTTCATACAACACTCACATGGACCAGACCAAACACAGGTTTCAAGGATTCAATCCAATTCCCTATGACACCTTCACAATTAGGCCTATTTGTTTGTAGCCTTGGAGACGGATAATGGGACCTTAAGTCCAAACTTTTACAAACACCCTGGCAAATAAATCGCAGATCTAGATACCCTTTATGGTTTTGCACAATCTTCCAAAGGACAGGTCAAGATCTGACAAGGAAAGGTCTGAACCCGGTGATGACCAATTGTCCTAAAGGGCTAATTAGGCCTCCATTTGTGAATCAACTATATCAGAATGGACACACCTTACAACCACAACCCCCTGGGCATGTGGGGATCCATATAAAATTATAGATTCCATGGTTACACGCCTGGAACCATCACCAATTGTCTTCTACGGTAATTATTGCAGTCTAAGGACTAGGTAGCCACATAGAGATGTCTGCCTAGGGACTGGTCAAACACACATCTCCCTTGCTCCTCCTGCAAAATGCCTTTAGAATCATAGAATACATAGGCCACACTTTCATCCCATCCACTACCATGAGTTCTAGATGAACAGGTTGCAAGTTATGGCCATGGAAAGGCAAAACCCTGGTTTTCCGGGTACCTACAACAAAACTTAGATATCTGGAGAAAAACAAACGATCAAGACCTCAAATAAAGACCAAAACATTGATAACTCACAGCACTAACAAAATCACAACATTTGGGATTGGTCCCAATCTGTACAACTCCGTACCCCATGCCAAAACCTCACAGTTTGCAGGAAAAACTTAGAATTTCTTATTGTTTGCAATCATAGATACTTTCTCCATACAGTCTCTCCTTAGGACTTGTGACCACAAGGTGTTTATACCCCTGTACAACTTTCCCCAACCTAAAACAAGAGGTTAGAGCCGTTGGAGGACTTAAACCAACAAAAATTCAAAAAGTTGCTCAAAGTTGCTCATGACAACTTTTAACAAAGTTGTCAAAAATGTCATTTCTTGCACCTGAATGACTTGGGTCAAGATTAACACCTCTAAACACCCTAAAATAATATAAAACAACTAAAATCACTAGGACAAACCTATCCTAAGCATATTTAGTCCCCTTTTGTCCAAAAGTCTTAATTGGCTTATCAAGATGCCAAAATAGGAGTTTGGCTCACAAGATTGGGTCTTTTATTACAAACAGAAAATGCATAATTGAAAACACAAGGAAACATCCTAAGACATGTTTAAGGTCTCATACTTCCTCCTCCAAGTCTAAATGATCATGTTGAAGGGGTGCCCCTGCACCATACTCCTCGAAAAAATAAATCTCAAGTCCACTTGAGATGAGAGTCTGCAGGTTTGCACCATGGTTTTTGATTTGCTGTTCTGTCATCCAGACTGCTTCAAAATCTGGTTGTCCCTGCCAAGCCACCAAATACTCCATATATACTTTGTTCCTTGTCCTCTTTGCAACCTTGGTGTCCAAAAATTTATGCAATTTTGGGGGTTGCCATCATCTGCTACAACCTAAATGGTTTCTTCTCCTGCATCAACACTACATTTGTAAAGAGTTAAGTCACATACATTAAAAATGGGTGACAAACCAAGATCAGGTGGGAGTTGAAGTTCATAAACATTTTGTCCACATTTTTTCAAGATTTGATAGGGTCCAATCTTCCTCTCCATAAGCTTTGTATATTTTCCTTTTGGAAATCTTTGCTTCTTCAAGTGAACCCACACCAAGTCTCCCACATCAAACTGGACATCCCTCTTCTTCTTATCAGCATGAGCCTTATATCTTTCTGCAGATTGTTGAAGGTGAGATTTAACTTGGTCATGTATCTCCTTTATGGTGGTGGCAAAGGTTTCTCCATCGGTACTAATGGCTTCTCCTTGAGGTAGTTCCCTTAACTCCAACACACCCCTTGGGTGGATTCCATACACAACCTGGAAGGGTGACTTACTAGTTCTTCTATTTACTGTATCATTATAAGAGAATTCTGCCTGAGATAGTATGCTATCCCACTTCTCTCCATATTGCCTAGTTAAGCACCTTAGCAGATTTCCCAATGACCTGTTTACAACTTCAGTTTGGCCATCCATTTGGGGATGGTAGGCTGAGGAGAAGGTTAGATTTGTGCCAAGCTTCTTCCAAAGAGTACTCCAGAAGTGTCCAATGAATTTCACATCCCTATCAGAGACTATGGTCAAAGGTAAACCATGTATTCAGATAATTTATTTGAAAAATAAGTCTGCAACATAAGAAGCATCACAAGTGGTTTTACATGGAAAGAAATGTGCCATTTTACTAAACCTATCCACCACTACCATACTTATACTTTCCCATGGTCTTGAAGGAATGGGTAAAGGCTGGTATAAGCCTGCATTGGTGGACTTCCCCTTTGCTTTTTGGCATATCACACATGTCTCCATAAATCTTCTGACATCTGTCTACAATTTGGGCCAAAAGTAGTGCCTCTTCACCAAGTCTAGTGTCTTGTCAAGGCCAAAATGGCCTGCCATTGCTCCATAGTGCTTCTCCCTGATTATGTTTAGTCTCATAGAGCATTTGGGTATGCATAACTATGCACCCTTAAACAATAGTCCATCTTGTATCAAAAATTCAGAAAAATCAACTCGAAACCGCTCATCAAAAGATGCACATACCTTGTAGATCTCTCCAAAGTCTTCATCATCCTCATACATGGCCTTCAAGGAGTCTATTCCAACACTCTCCAACTGGATCTGATTTTTGGTTAATACTCTTCTCCTCAAAGCATCTGCCACCTTATTCTTGACCCCTTTCTTATGCTTAAGAGTGAAAGTGAAGGCTTGTAGGGTCTCTACCCACTTCATATGCCTATGGTTCAATTTTTCTTGGCTATTTATGAAACTGAGGGCCTGATTATCTGTGAGGACTATGAATTCCTTTGGTAGAAAGTAGTGTCTCCACTTTTTCAAGGATTGCACTAGAGCATACATCTCTAGGTCATAGGATGAGTACCTCCTCTTTGCCTCATTTAATTTCTCACTGAAGAAGGCAATGGGCCTTGCTTCTTGGCTAAGCACTACCCCAATAGCCATGTGACTGGCATCACATTCCACTTGGAAGATTTTGTTGAAATCAGGTACGCCAAGGACCAGTTGCTCTGCAACTTTCTTCTTCAATGTTTCAAAGGAGTTATCTGCCTCTGTAGTCCAATTGAGCCTGCACTTTTGTCCTCCCTTTATGGTGTCAAGCATTGGAGCACAAATATGGCTAAATCCCCTTATAAATTTCCTATAGAATGTGGCTAAACCATGGAAGCTTCTAACATCATTCATTGTTCTAGGTGTAGGCCAAGACAATATAGCACTCACCTTTTCTTGATCCATTTTCAACTCACCATATGAGATTACAAATCACAAGTAATTGACCTCTTCTTGCATAAAGAAACACTATTCCAAATTGATCATTAATTTCTCTTCATACAATCTCCTTAGGACCAGGTCTACATGTTTTAGGTGTTCTTCTTTGGTTTGACTGAAAATTAGAATGTCATCTAAGTAGACTATGACAAATTTTCCTATGAAATACCTCAAGACTTCATTCATTAACCTCATAAAGGTACTTGGTGCATTAGATAAGCCAAAGGGAATGACCTTCCACTCATACAACCCTTCATTTATTTTAAATGCATTCTTCCACTCATCTCCCAACCTAATCCTAATCTGATGGTAGCCACTTTTCAAATCAATTTTTGTAAAATATCTAGCACCCTCAAGCAATCTAACAAATCCTCAATCCTAGGCATTGAAAATCTATACCTGATAGTAATTTTGTTGATAGCCCTTGAGTCGGTGCAAAGTCTCCAAGTGCCTTCCTTTTTGGGTGCCAAGACTGCAGGGGCTGCACATGGGCTCAAACTTTTGCTAATCAGTCCGGACTCCAACAGTTCTTCAACCTGTTTTGCCATCTCAACATTCGAATCCGGGGTGAGCTTGTATGCTACTTTGTTAGGCAGGGTGGATCCAGGTATAAGGTCTATGCAATGATTTATATCCCTCATAGGAGGCAGTGTCCTTGGCATGCCATCAGAGATGACACCTTTGTACTTGTTTAGTAACTGCTGCACTGCAGGGTCAACCAACCTCAATCTGTCTCCTTTCTTGTCTTCAAACTTCTCCACCTTTGTCACTTTGGGACTAGGGATAAGAGGATAACAAACAATGCCTTCATCTGCTATATTCTTCAAGAATTTATTTCCTCCTACCACCAACACCTTGGCCTCCTTTTCTTTTATTTCCCCCTCACTCTCCATCAAAGGTAACAACTCTATCACCTTACCATCTTTGGTGATTGAATATGTGTTCCTAGCACCATCATGTTGTGCCTTCAAATCAAATTGCCATGGTCTCTCAAATAGGAGATGGAAAGCATCCATCTTTGCAATGTCAAACAACAATCTATCCTTATAGGCTCCAATCTGGAATTCTACCCAAGCCTGCTCTTCCACAACAACTTGTTGACCTTGGGTGAGCCATGAGACCTTGTAGGGGAAAGGGTGAGGTAGTCTCCTCAATTTTAGCTTCTCCACCATTTCTAGAGACACAAAGTTTTCAGTTGATCTAGAATCTATTAGAACCTTGCATACCTTTCCACCCATTTTGCAAGTGGTCTTAAATAGAGACTTTCTCTGTGGGGGTTCTTTGTCAGCCATCTTCATGCTAGTTATTTCTCTCCTGATCATCAAAGCTTCACCTCTTTTAGGGTATCCATAGCTATCACGGGTATTGACACTCTGGTATGTATTTGCACTTGCCACACTTTGGCAATCAGATTCTTGGATCAAGTTACTTCTTCTTTCCCCCATGGAACTAGTAGGCTTGTTAGGACACCTATTGGTCATGTGCCCTTCTTGATTGCAGTTATAGCATTTGATTTGACCTCTACCTTGAGATCTTCCCCTAAATGGTGGTCTTCTTCCTCTGAAGTTACCCCTCTAATTGTATCCTCCATTGTTATTTTGACTACTTTCTCCTTTAGTACCTTCTTGATTTGTTTCACCTTGGTTTCCAAAACCATTTCACTTACCTTTGAAAAAGTTTCTTCCACCCCTCTGCTGTCTTCCTCTTTCTTTATTGTTCTTCTCTTGTCTCCTTTTAATTTTCTCTTCTACCTTGATGGCAAGTTGATGGCATTTACCAACTGTATCTGGGCTAAGGAGGTTTAGTTCCTCTTGGATGTTGTAGCTTAATCCATTTAGGTACCAGGCAACCTTTTCACTCTCCTCCTCCTTTGTCGTAGTCTTCATACATAGTCTTTGGAACTCCTCAGTGTAAGAGTTCACATCCATCTCCTTCTACTTGAGATTTTACCTCCTCTTGTGGAGTTGAACTTCATAATCCTTGGGTACATAAGCCTCCTTTACTAAGGCAACCATCTTTTTCCAAGAAACAATCTTGGGTTTGTTGTCCTTTTCTCTCTCTTCCTAGACAAAGTTCCACCAGGTTAGGGTGGCTCCCTTCAACTTGGACTTAGCAATCTTCACCTTCTGGTGCCCTGGAATGTCTTCACATGCAAAGAAATTGGACAGGGAGTCTATCCAATCCACCACTACATCTGGTTCCATCTTCCCAGTGAAAGTTGGCAAATCAATCTTTTGCTCCATGGTTGTTCTCTCCATGGACTTGAGGGCATTAAGGAAGTGCCTCTGGTCAGGAGGAATCGCCTCTTCCTCTGGCATAGGGATCTCATCTTCATCCCCTTCTTCACCGCTACCAGTGCCTCCATCTTCCTTTCCATCTACTCTACCCCTCAACCTCTCTATCTCCTTTTGAATGGCCTTGTAAGCATTAGCCTTCTCTCTCACAATCTTTTCCAATACCATGTTGGTGATTGGTCCCCTAGGGACTTCTTCTTCTCCCTCTGCCATTTTCTCAAAATCACTCTCTCTTTACCAAAGCCGTTACTAGCTCTGATACCACTTGATGCAGAGCCCTCCTTGTATCTTGTCAAACACTCCAAGATGTATGAGATTGACCCCTCAACACACCAATAGGATCCTACAAAGCAAGGCTCTACAATCTTAGTTCCAACTTCTCATTTCACTCCAAGGTTCATACTACTCAAATTGGGTAATTTTCTTCAAAGTGCATCATGGAGCCTCCTAAGGTTCCTGACCTTCACAACCCCTATTTTGGTTCATACAATACTCATATGGACCAGACCAAACACTGGTTTCAAGGATTCAATCCAGTTCCCTATGACACCTTCACAATTAGGCCTATTTGCTTGTAGCCCTTGGAGACGGGTAATGGGACCTTAAGTCCAAAATTTTTCAAACACCTTGGCAAATAAATCATAGATCCATATATCCTTTATGGTTTTGCATAATCCTCCAAAAGGAGAGGTCAAGATCTGACAAGGAAAGGTCTGAACCCGGTGATGACCAACTGTCCTAAAGGGCTAATTATGCCTCCATTTGTGAAGCAGCTATATCAGAATGGACACACCTTACAACCACAACCCTCTGTGCATGTGGGGAACCATAAACCATTATATATTCCAAGGTTACACGCTTGGAATCATCGCCAATTGTCTTCTAGGGTAATTATTGCAGTCTAAGGACTAGGTAGCCACATAGAGATGTCTACCTAGGGACTGGTCAAACACACATATCCCTTGCTCCTCATGAAAAATGATTTTGGAATCATATAATACATAGGCCACACTTGCATCCCATCCATTTCCATGAGTTCTAGATGAACAGGTTGCAAGTTATGGCCATGGGAAGGCAAAACCCTAGGCAAAACCCTGGTTTTCTGGGTACCTACAACAAAACTTAGATATCTGGAGCAAAACAAACGATCAAGACCTTAAATCAAGACCAAAACATTGATAACTCACTGCACTAACAAAATCACAACATTGGGGATTGGTCCCAATCCGTACAACTCCGTACCCTATGCCAAAACCTCACAGTTTGCAGGAAAAACTTAGAATTTCTTATTGTTTGCAATCATAGATACTTTCTCTGTACAGTTTCTCCTTCGGAATTGTGTCCACAAGGTGTTTATACCCCTCTACAACTGCCCCTAACTGAAAACAAGAGGTTAGAGATGTTGGAGGAGTTAAACCAACAAAAATTCAAAAAGTTGCTCAAAGTTGCTCATGACAACTTTTGACAAAGTTGTCAAAAATGTCATTTCTTGCACCCGAATGACTTGGGTCAAGACTAACACCTCTAAACACCCTAGAAGTACATAAAACAACTAAAATCACTAGGAAAAAAACTATCCTAATCATATTTACTCCCCTTTTGTCCAAAAGTCCTAATTGGCTTATCAAGATGCCAAAATAGGAGTTTGGCTCACAAGATTGGGTCTTTTATTACAAACACAAAATGCATAATTGAAAACACAAGGAAACATCCTAAGACATGTTTAAGGTCTCATCCTTTCTCCTCTGATCCTGAATGATCATGTTGAAGGGGTACCCCTGCACCATTAGGAAAGTTATCCCGCTAGCCATCAGGAAGAGCATGTAAAGGCAAAGTCAAATTCAATGGACCAAAAACATTCCCCTAAGGACCTTGAGCAGCCTTCTTACATGTCCCTGGTGAAATCTTGACAAAATACAAGAAAATAAATTACAATGACTAGGGTATTGATATATTTCAACCAAAAGCATGAGGCCTTTGGATGCATATTGTATCCCCAACAAAGTCGCCAAAAACTATTGGTGACTCAGATGGGTCAATTTTCTATGTAATGATTCAACAAATTTATATCAGAGATTATAAGATAGAATCAACAAAATATTCCAAATCCCTTAATTAGCAGAAACCCAAGAAAAGTTATTCCAAAAATAAGGCACTAGACTTCAAACGAAAGCGTGAGGCTTTCGAATGCATTTGTGGCCCCAACAGAGTCACAAAAAACTGTTGTTGAAATTTTGTACACCTGAGGGATGTGCAAAATTATGGTTTCAGCCATAGTGTGTGAGTATGATACTCTCCTAATTTAGGGAAGGCTCCCCCATCTACAAACTAAACTAATATAATATGCGTGAGACAACAATCTTTCTTCTTCTTTCAAGAAAAACTATATTCTTTTCTCTTCACAGAAAAGCAATAGCAATTGGAAATAAATAACAACAACTTATAAAGTACAATGAGAGAGAGGAAATGAAGTTTCCTAAAAGCACAAAGCCTTCTGTGACCTCCTCCAGGATGAGAAAACAATAACAAGCACAAAGTCTTGAATATTTGAAATCCTATGTACCCTTTTATAACAATAATTTTTAAGAAAAAGTGCAAGGTACATCAGCACAAAGTTTCCAAATATAATGCACTTCTAAGACTAAAATGAGAATTATCACAAGCACAAAGTCTTGTAATACTTCACAACTTCAAATTGTGAACTAAAACTAATTTCACCTTTGATATCTGCAACACAAAGTCTGCAATTATTTGGGGTGAATGTCTTATTAATAGCCTTCTACAATCTTAAGTAAGCATAAAGATATATCCCTCAATGGAACAAGAACACAATGGGAGCTAAGAAAGATTTCAACACAAATTCTGAAATCTTACACTTCTCAATATTACTCAGAAAATGACAATTTACAACTATAAAGCTCAAAGTCTTTATGAGTATAAAATCCTACAGAATTTACTTGCTTGCAAAAAGATATGATTACAATAGACCCCCTCAAGTATTTATAGGAGAGGAGCCTTTAGAAAAAGGTGGGAGGATCCTAACTAACTTGAAAAATTCTCTCAACCACCATGACTTATTCCAACTACAGTCCTAATCTAACTCAACTTGTTGTTGCTTTACATGTAATTACATTTTACAAAAATGCAAGTGAAAGAGACACTTACAATTACAAAATTTGTTTTTACATGAAACTTGTCAAAAAAAATTACAAATGCATAATTGAAACTATTATGTGTCCAGAGACATGACTCTATCTGCATCATCCTTTGTCTGTGATGATCTTCATGCTGCTATGGGATGCTAGAACTTGAAGTATTCAGGATTGGTGAAGACATCTCGAATTGGAACGAGAATTTGCATCCTTAATGATCTGTGTGTCTTTGGCCAACAAACTTCAATCTTATCTTCTTGCTTGGGGTAGTACTGGCTTTTCCAGAGGGAATTTCTTTGCAAGGCTGAAGTAAAAAGCCTATCTCTATCTTGAAAGTATTCTATGCTCTCAATCATTCATATCATTTATCCATCTCCTTATATAACTCCATCATGTTTTTGTTCTTTCTTTGTATCATCCCCTAATCTTGAAATATGCTTGCAAAATAAGGCCCATGCCTTAATTTATTGATTGGTAGATCTTGTGTGCAAACAAGTCTGACAAGGGAAGGGATAAATTGATGCAAAAGTGGGCTTACAAGTGAATTTTGGGTTTTGAGGATTGCATTACATGTGTGAAAAAAAAGAGCATTGACTTACAATTATGGAGAATGAACATGCAACTTCATATGTGTAATGGGAAAATACAAGTTTGCACTTGTAATTGGATCCTAGAGACTCATTTTCAAGTGTTTTTTGAGTGCATTTTGGACCAATTTCGGGTTTTGGAGGACTGATTACATGTGATAACAATATGTATTTGAAGGAAACTTGAAAAAAAAATGTCATGATATGATGTAACTAGGTTCACATAACTTGATTTTAGGCCATTTTAAGTCGATTTTGGGTTTTGGAGTGCATATGACACATAACAACAATAAGCGGCTATAATTGGGTTTTAGGGACATCATAACAAGTAATATAAAAACATCTTTAAAAACAAAGAATCCGCTTGCAATCAGGTCTTAAAGACCCGACTACAAGTTGAAGTCTAACCTGCAATCACAACAAAAAGATCCCCACTTATTAGGTATAAAAGACTTACTTACAATTCGGGTCTTAAAACCTCCATTGCAAGTTACACAAAACCTACTAGCAATTCGGGTCTTAAAATCCCCATTGCAAGTTACAAGAAACCTACTTGCAATTCAGGTCTTAAAACCTCCATTGCAAGTTACAAGAAACCTACTTGCAAGTACGACAAAAAAGTTCCTACTTGCAATGACTTAATTTGTAATGACATCTAAAAGTTCCCCAACTTGCAATGACTTCTTTGAAACTCAAAATTGCATAAAAAATGTCCAAAATGAAGGCCAAAAGTAACCAAAATTTGCACAGAGATGGAAGATAAGCCCGTGATTGATTTACCATTAAGAAATATGTACTTTCCACCTTGGGAAGCATGGCCTAGAGCCTTAAAATCACAATTTTTGTATAAAAATCTCCTACTTGCAATGACTGCTCTGAAACTCAAAATTGAAGAAAAAGCTAGGAAAATGAAGGCCAAACCTCACCAAAACTTGGACAACAATGGAAAACACACCCACTAATGATTTGATACTAACAAATGTGAGTTTTGCACCTTGTAAAACATGCCTTAGAGACAAAAATGACAGATTTTGAGCAAAAAACTATAGGGGTTGTCACATTTTTGAATTTTAAAAAATGAGGATAACAAATAGCAAGGAGGTAATGGGGATAAAGAAAATAGTTACTCCACATCACTGTGTGGTCAGTTTAATGGTTAAAACCATGCCACGGGATAGCGGGAATGAGTCGGTGAAGAAGGGGGAAACAACTATCCTTGCGACCCCGCAACAAGGAAACAAAGAACCAAGCAACGATATGGGCTAGCAGTGAAGGATAAAAAAACAAAGGAAATCCTTTCCCCGTACAGTCACAATTAGAAGAAAGAAGACCTTTTGGGCTGGTGGGATACTAAGGCAATAGAAGGAAACCTTTTCCCGCTACCTTGCAAGCTAAAAATAAAAAGAAAGATGATCTCGCAGGCTAGTGGGGACAATGTTTTTAGAAAAGGGTAGTAGGTAAAGAAGAGAGGAACAATGCGGGTTAGCGGGTAAAGAGAGAATCAAGAGATGCTCATTCTTGCTACCTTGCAAGCTAGAAATAGAAAGAAAGAAGATGGCACAGGATTGCGGGGGAAGAAAATAACAAAGGAAAATGGTGACCCTCGCCATCCCACAATGGAAGATGAAGATGAAAAAAGGTGGCGAGGGGTAGTGGGGGATGAGATAGAGGAAATCAAAGAAAATCAAAAGGCTAGTATCAACAAAATTAAAGGGTGCCACCTTGGAAGTCAGAGGAAGTCAAAATGAAATCATGGCTGTTCATCCTAAAATCGACGACGAAGTTCAAACTTCAAGGCCACCAACTCATCAAGCTAGGATGAAGGAAATTAATGGCGGATGAATTGCTAGCTTGCTGCGAGGAATAAAATCAATTTTTGACATTCATTTATTCACCCAACAATCAAGTGATTGAGAAAAGAGTATCCTAGGTGACCAAAAGCGACTTGCAGAAGCCAAATTGTGTAGAAAAGTTGTGATACACAAGTAAGTAACTATTGATATCTACAACTTCGTGATTTTGCTGAAAGCCTAGAAGGGAATCGTAGGGTTTGTTGAGTGTAGAAAACATAATTTAGAACCCTAGATAGAAGACATGGCCCCAAAACATAAGGACACTACCAGCCCCATTGTTGAAAAGGCTCCGAAGCAAGGAGAAGGCTCAAAATTGAAAAGGAAAAGGTCTGCCACCCCCAAGATTAGTGAAGCTACCTCAATTGCAATAATTCCTACTTCCCCTCTAATTTCCAATGAACCTACTATCAAACAAACTCCACTTGCTAAGGTAGAGAGCTTGAAGCCAAAGAGAAGAAAAACCCCCATTGCCAAAAAGGCCACACCCGCACCTCTAGCTCAAACCTCACCAACAACTAAAAATCCACCACTTGCTCAAGATGCACCACCCGTACAAACCTTGAAAGCACCAACTCTGGTTGTGACTGTCGAAAAAACTCCACCTATAGAGGTAGAGAGCTCAAATCCAAAGAGAAGAAGATCCCTCGCTGCCAAAAATGCCACACCTACCCCTCCAGCTTAAACTCCACTAGCAACTAAAAATCCACCACCCGCTCTAGATGCGCAACCTATACAAACCCCAGCAACACTAGCTCCGACTATGACTGTAGAAACCCTAGGCCAACAAATTGAAGAACAATTGGCCGAGATGGAGAAGAAGAAGAAGGAGGTTAGTGGTCTGCATTAGGATTTGTTGGATTTGTTCAAGGGGTCAACCATGCAGGACACACTGAAAAATGTTTTTTCTAATGAGTTCAAGGTGCAAAGATGCAATTACTAAGGAGAGAGGGGGGGGGGGGTATTTTTTATTACTTCTATGGGAATAGAGGCAATAATGCACCTGTTTCAAACCGTTGGGTTTTGGATCTGGCGAAATTGGTTGTCCCAAATGTTTTTGTGGAGTCCACCCTCATTAGGAATTTGGCAAGGCAATATCATGCAAAATCCATGACTGTGAGAACAATTGAGGACAAGATTCTGGTGGATGTGGCTAAGGATGCCATAATTTCCTGTTTTGATTTAAGTAGGAATGCCTTGAAGAGGCTTGAAGATGAATACAAGTTAAAAAGAGAGGCATTAAGTAATGAGGAGGTGTCTTGATATAGAAAAAAATTGTATCAAGGGGCAAAGAATTATTTACTGCAGATTGAGAAAGAGCCCCTTGAACTAGTGACATTTGAAAATGAAGGAACACAAATGAACACTGAGAGGGGGGGTGAATCAGTGGAGCTTTAAAACTTGATAATAAACTATGAAAGCACTAAAGACAAAGAGTAAGAATATAAAAATGAAATGCTCAACGCACATCCACATCAGATATGCATAACACAATGTGTATGAGGAAAAACCATGGTGGGGAAAAACCTTGATGAGAAATGCTGCTAGAGTCTACTGCTCTAATCCACCCTCACAAGTAAAAATTTGATTACAACGTTTATGGGCACCAACCCAAATGACCACCAACCCCTAATTTTTATGAGCACCTACTCAAAGGAGCACCTACCCCTGATATGAGCACCCACTCTGATGACATACAATGTATAAAAGTTTAATAGCAATTAAGAACCTTGTTACAAATGATGTTTTGTAACACAATATTTCTACACTTGAGATTGCCTAGGTTCTTCTCTGCTTTCAATCTCTATCCTCTTATTTTTGGAGTCTTTTGTTTTGTCTTTGTAGTCAATCACAACTCGTAGATCTCTGCTCTACTATGTCTACTTATACTTCCCCCACTCTGTGTAGATAACCCTCTATGTTATCTGCCCTGACTCTCAACTCTTTGGTCTCTGCTTCTCTAGTTTCTGATATCTTCTCTTCCACCTTTGTTCACTACTCTCCAATCTATGCTATCTATCCCTAGTTCTCTGTCTCTTGATCTCCCCTTTGGTTTGCTTGTTATCTTGATCACCATTCACTTCACCTATAACAAGAGTGCATCTAATACTTCCTCTCAGTTCTCTACTAATCTACTCTCTGATTTGATTCTCAACCAACTCTTATATACTCTTCACTATTGATCATTGAGGATGTAGTCTCCTTCAAGGTTATCCTGCTTTGGCATTGTATTATGCTTGTGCGCTAAAGATGCTTCTTTGTGGCCTCTTCTCTTTTCTTTGTTCTTTATCTTTTGTTTTTTTAGAGCTTCATCACCTTCTCAACTCCTTCATCTCACTCACCCCATGATTACTTATTCGCACTCTTCTTTTCATGTACACTTCATTCTTTGTCTTCATGGGCAACAAACACTCCAATCTTCCCGCCAGAAAAAAAAATTGAATTTACATTGTCATGTACAGGCCAACATTATCTTCTGCAACTACCACCATTATTAAATGCATTTTATCTTCTTGGACACCCTTCATGATTAGATTGCAATCTTGTGTACTCTTTTATTTCTTAACAATATCTCATCGAAAGAAGCCTTCCAGATCTCCTCGAGCCACTCAACTGATTTACAACTTGTCCTCCATTAAATGCAGCTTGCTTCATTCTCGACCTGTCTTGATTTGATTGAAATCAACTTTATTTATGTGCTTTATCTCAACCTGTGATCCATTCTGAATGGACTACGAACTACCAAGCTGGGTAACTTCATGAAATCCATCTCTGCAAGCAAAAACTTCGAGCATTAATTTGTTCCTTTTCTCCACGTCTTCAAAATTTCCTTCAAAGTCATTGGGTCAACTACAGTCAACCTGCCATGTGGTCCACATCTCCTTTGGTTGCCTTTGGTCAACGTTCATGTGAGCCACATTAAGACGACATCATCAAACTCATGACTAACCCTTCGTGTTACACATGCTTTCACCTTTTCAACAGTCTAACTAACAAGGGCGGTTATATGCATCATTTCTGCATGATATGTGCACCACATACCATCCACCCATAGATCCTCAAGTGTCATGACACACCATTGACTATTGACTACGGAGTCGCGGAGGTCTCTTACCTTTTGCCCACAGGTCTACAAATGATTTGGCAGTCTTTTTGAATGGACCTACGGAGCAGTGGGACATTGGAAGCCGTCCCGCCTGGCTGAGGTGGGATCAGTCAGTATCTCCCTTATTGCACGTGATAGGTGACATGGCCGAGGTGGGATCCACCTGCACAAGACATCCTTACAACACAAAATTCTGCCAACTTTGTCAACGTGGGGTCCACACTCAAATCAATGGCTACTGTTGCGCTGTGGCCTCCTTTTCTCTGACACATATTCTCCCCCCCAGATGCATGCTTTCTATTAGATTTGCTACCGTCTAGCGTGTTCAATATGGGGTTCGCCTGCTTCTACACAACCATTTGCCAGCTCGGTTGAAGTGGGGTCCGCTCTTCAAATCAATGGTCATCGTTTTGCGCCATGGCCTCCTTGTTCCTGACACATAATCTACCCATAGATGAACATCCACCGTTGGATAAGATAGTGATGGAATCTCCCTTTGCGAATGAGTGAATACCATAGTGACAAACGTGAGATGTTATGCCACATTGATAACGCATGCGACTAACTCGACGTGAGCAGTAACATAGTGAGTTATGCTATACTTGCAACTGTGTGCTATTAACATAGTGTGTTATACGTGACTGGAACTGCACTTTTTCCAAATCTTCACAATTTTCCCAATACCTTAACCACTTTATGGCATGTGTCCTCTTTGTCCATGTGTAGGTTCAAACAACTAACACCAATTGTCTTCAGCTTGCTCATTTCACCTTGCATACACACAATCTGACCAACAACCAACTTGCTCACATCTACCAACTTGGGAAAACACCATCATTATCAATCTGACTCGCATTAGATTGTCATTGATGTCAACATAAAATTATTTTGTAATGACATTATGCTTTATGTTAGGTCTTGGGGGTTGATTGTGGGAAAACCAAAATTCCAAAAGGGTTCATGATGATGGAAATGAAAATTTAGCACCCATAACCTAATGAGCTATATGATTTTGCCACTTACATTCGAGGCCAACTACATGAAGGACTGGTTAAGGTAAAAGATGAAAAAATCCCAATTTATTTCAAGTATTGTTCCCTTTTGTGTCATCTAATTCTTTTTCATAATAGGATAGAGTAGGAGCCAAACCTAAACATAAATATGTTTGACCCCAAAGAAGGTGGCAGATGGCTAGTCCATGGACTTAGATTTGGGACAAAGGATCCTGGTGGTCAAACTATGTTGCATTCTTTGATCATTTTCTATGAAGGTGCTAAGGTGGTGCGAGCTTCAGTGCACAAGAATTCCAGTTGATATTATAAAGGTATTGAGGGTAAGAGATGTAAAGCCCAAAAATGTGTCATTCCTAGAGGGTGCATTCACCCACAATTTTGGTGATTTTTTCCTATATTTAGATTGCACACTATTCAGAGTTATGGATGTCAACAGGCCCCCCATGGGCTGCCAATATTTGTTTCTCCCAGGCTTGCATTTATTGAGTTCACGTGGCAGTTAACGTGGATGGAGAGGTAGTGGGTTAGGTCAGAGAAAAAAGGGACTCATATGCCAAGATGCACTATGTATGGTGATTTTTCTATTGGTTATGATGCAATCGAAAGGTGTAGGATTTTTTGAGAGATACCTACTGTCTTCAAAGTGGAAAGGCAAGGATGTATGATCCTGAAGGCTATATCAATGAAATGAGAATAATTAGGATGAAAATGAGAAGAGTGTATTATGAGCATGATGAATATGAAGATTTGATTGGAAATTGCTCCCCCCGAAAAACATTAAATAGAAGAAAAATGTGGGACATTCTCAACAGAATGGAGAAAGAGAGAAAATAGAGAGACTTTGATTTCAAGGGTTTTTGTTCAAATATCCAAAATGATTTTGTGAGAATGACTTGCGAATTAAATAGTTTGGAACAAATTAGTTTTGAGGCACAAGAAAGGGAGTCATCTGGTTAGAAGCTTGAAGAAAGGCCTACATATGAGCCCCCAAAAGATGCACCAATTGATAGAAAGGGGAAGCAGATTATGGTAGGGGAGTCCTCCAAGTGAACCCTTCCTTAGCCAACATCATTGTTGGCAATTTTTGAGCCAACCTTAGCAGATATCAGATCCAGGATTTCAGTGCGACTAACACGTTGTGTTATTGTACTCAACAGAGTTATCTGCTTCTTTATTTTTCAGAAAATGCATAACACGAGGTTATGTGATGCATCAATAACACGAGGGTTGTTGCCTCGTGCCTAACATATACACCAACATCTCTTGTGAATAACACGTTGTGTTATCCATCATCTTATGTTAGCCATCGCGTGTTATTCGCCGCAACAAGTTCCAACAGGCTAAGGGTTTGGTAGACTCAGGTTTACCCATGTAGGATGTCGGGGAAGGCAAGGAAGTCAGTTCCTTTCTTCCCCCACACGGGCATAGATCAAGGAAAATGATGCTTGCAGGATAAGAGAAAACAAAGAGCGAGCAATATTCCCGCTACCTTGCAAGGCATAAAGTGATAAGGAAGGAGTGTTGCAGGGTAAGTTATGAGTAGGTCAAATGGTCATCCCGCCATCCCACATCGAATTTCAAGGGTGCAAAGGGATTGTACGAGGTAACCAAAGAAAAGAGAATACATCCTCCCCACCATCCCGCGAGACAAAAAGGTCAAAAGACAGATGTTTCCGGGGTAACAAAGAACAATGCAGGCGATGTTTCTCGCCACTCGGCAAGGTGAAGGGCACTAAGAGAGGAGCGTTGTGGGGCAACAAAGGAAAAGTGTGGGGGTTTCCCCCACCATCCCGCACGGTAAGAGGACTGCTCAGAGGTCACACAACAGAGGGAGGCGTGGCACCAGGATGCCACGTCAACCATTGTCAATCACCAGATCTTTATAAAGGCTTGATCCAATGACCATGTTTTAAACTCGCATTGAGCTCTGTGGAGGGCTATGCAATGCAATCTTGTGCATCCATTTGCGCGCGCCCAGGAGGATCGGATGACCAGATTTCAAATTGACAGGGCTGTTAAGGTTTTGAATGCTCTGTGTATGGTGGTTGTTGACCCGATGGTCGAGATGATCTTTTGGCATAATTGGTACCCCAAATCCAATCATAATTAAATGTAGCTGTCAGATTTCAATGCCATTACTCCATAGGTGACTTCTGCAGGCTGATTTTTATGCCACCCATGCTCATTCAATACGGATTGAGGACTTTTGTGCTTGCAGATGCCATCCCAATGCATTCATTTGCAAAGTTTTCCTCTTTTTTGTAGGGATTTTTCTTTTCCAAAGACAAATGACACAATTAGAGAGCTTTCTTTCCACACACCATCATATAAGCTAATCTGATCTTCTTCTCCTCTTTGATTTTTTGTAATCTAACCCTAGTAGGGTTAGAGTTTCTAGCTTTAGTTCTTTCTAAGTTATTGTTAGAAATTAGGATCTTAGGATACTAATCATTATAAACAAGATATAAAATAAATGAAATGAGAATCATACATGCATAAATGTACACATTACACAAGATATACATGGGGAAAACCCTTTCAGGTAAAAAACACTTACAAATATAGTCTATCATAAAATAGACATGAACCTGGGGACACTCCTCCAATACTTCCACATGGCCAATAATACCTCATATGCATAGTGATACAACTCACCATAAAGCTCCAAATTCTCTCACCTCTCAAATGAGAGAGAACCTCCTTAAATATAGGAGGAAGGGTGACTTCACTAGTCACACCTTTTCAATAACCCCCACTCATAAATGATTAATAATCTAATAGTTATTAGATTATAATTATTTCAAATGGGATATGCTTATAAAGCATATAATATATAAGGTTTTATAACCTTATATTAGAACATTATATATAAATGTTATAAGGATGTGATCCCTAATAACATTATGTTCTAACACTCCCCCTTAATGTTAATAGGGGATCACATGTCAATTTCCATAGAAGAAAAAATGAAGCACCCCAGTAACATAGGTCTTCTTTGACAGTGATAAATAGGGACACAAATATATGCCAACATGAAGATCATGCATTCCGGACTACATGAAAGTCATCTTGTCATAATTTATAATCCCAGTGTTTTATAAATGATGCTGTGAGGTCTTAAAAAATTATATTGGAGCCGCGGTCCCCTCAAATTAGCCTCTCCCCAGGTTCATTACATAGTGCCCGTAGGTCTTAATACAATGCTTTTACAAGTGGAAGATTTACAAGGAGAAGAATTTAGAAATGCCTGTAGGACTTAAGCACAAATGTGCCTATAGGACTTACTAATGCCTACCTGCAGTAATTAAAACAAAAAAGGACTTACATATGCCTATCTGCAGGCTTAAAGGACTTACTAATGCCTATATAGGTCTTATTTCATACCTATTAGGACATATGCCTACCCGTAGGATTTAAAAACTAGGATTTAGCCACTAGGTGGTGTCATTGACATGCACACTCCCCCTCAATGGCATCACCTAAGGCCAAGCATTATTTGAATTTGGAGCATATAATGCCTAAAGGTCTTATGCCTATTAGGTCTTAAATCTAGGATTTAGCCACTAGGTGGTGTCATGTACACTCCCCCTTAATGGCATCACCTCAAAGCCAATCATTGCATAGAGGATTTCAAAGTGATGGCTAAAATTACAATATATAGTATGTGCCCATGATCTTCAAAGTGTCTTTATTATAGAACGATTTCACTTGAGTGAGGTGCTCATGATCTTCAAGGTGCCTTTATTATAGAATGCTTTCACTTGAGTGAGGTGCCCATGATCTTCAATGTTCACTTTGATCTTTAGAAATGATATTCTCTAGAAAGAGTAAAGTAACTTCAAGTAATATGGTACTTTCATGTGTATCCAAATGGAATTCTTCAATAAATCTTCAAGGCCATATTGATTCTTCAAGAGCTACATTCATATTTTGTCCATTTGATTCAAAGACACATAGAAGATAGTCTTCTTATTAAAGTATTGCACCATCCATGTAATATTACTTGCACCACATGTTTTGAAGGCATAACCTCGCCATAGAAGAAACAATATAGTTAGTAACTTAGTAATCAACTTCATTTTTGGTGCAAGGAAAGAACATAATATTTTTTTTTTGTCATTTGCCAAAGATCATATAATATTCCTTATAAATATAAAATATAGTCCAATGATTGGTAGAAAGGAGATCAACATATATTTTCATGAGAATAGGAATGAATAATTTGTTGTCTTGTTTAAAATACAAAAATAGACATGCTACTACATATAGTAATGATACATAAAAATTTAGGCAACGGGTGAGCTATCCTTTCTAGGTTTGCTCCCCAGACAGTTTATAAGGGCGATAGCCACCCATTATAAATAGTGTGAAAAATAGATCAAATACAAATTAAAACAATAGATCTCTTTGATCTACAAAAAATGCTAGTGATAAATTTTTAATTTACTTATGAACTTTAATAGCCTTTATATTTTATAGATAAATATTTTATGCTCTATCTATGGATAAATAGATGATCATGTGATAGTTTGATAGTAGTTCATCAAATATACTACAAGTAGAAATATTATCAATATAATCCTCTAAAATACTATTTGGAGATAAATTATGATGTTCCTTCCCTTTGTCTCACTTAGTGCACTTATGAGTATTTTGTAATGCAACTTAGAGAACTATTATACCAATTAATTTGGGAGGAAAACTTGAAAATAGTAATTGGGACTAGATGCACCAAACATATTATAACATTATATGCAAGGATCAACGCCATCATTAGTTATGAGGTGCTTGTTTATTTGTTCATGTCTCACTAACAAGTTATTTATTAAGGATAGAATAAAGAGACATTACTACATCCACTCATACTAAATGACTATCAAAGATATTATAAAGAACAGTTATAAGGGAATTATGAAGTATCAACACTTATAAAGAACAGTTATAAGGGAATTATGATCTAGGAAAGTACAAGTCTACACCATCTCTTATAACATTGTGAAAGAAACCCCCCTTAAGACTATTCTTCATATATACATAATCTTCCATTAATCATAGACAATGTGCTTTTCTTACATTGACCACTTTTAATGATAAAATTATTTACATGTATTTGAAGTATGCAAGTTTGGTGGAGACCTTTGAAGAATTTAAACATGAGTTAATTGAAGATTTTAAATTTGAGCTATATAAGCATGTGTAAGATGGTGGGGAATAGTGAAGAGCACCCACAAGAATGTTTTCCCAAGTGAAGATTATTCTTGATGTCATAAGGTATTGAATTGTAGCTATGTGTACAAGAAAACATAAGAATACTTTAGGATGTTACTTTTCATTATAGATGAAAGGATTGCCACAATAGATATTATTTCGATTAGAAGATTAAAAGTCATAATTAAAATTATTATTTTGACATTATATTAGGATTTTTTTTTCTTGAATAAGAACTCATGTATTAAGAGATGCAAAATTTTAATATCTCAAAATTCATTTTGAGTTTTAAATATGTTGACATAAATATGAATTGAGTTTTTAATATATAAAATATTTCTCATAGTTTCTTAAATTTGCATGCTACATGTCTTCTGGAGTTTATTTTTATGTATATCTATAGATAAAGAAATAAATAAAGAGAATGAATCTTATATTTAAGCTTAGGTTTGTGAAGGTAAATAATAGGATTCAAAGGGATTAACAAGGACATTTTCATATCCTTTGAGATCATAATACACATATATGATAGATGTTCATGTCATTAATAATATGTTTAAAAAGGAGAGTTCACAAAATTGTCTACATCATTATTTATAAGATTGAATCTAAAAAAATGTTCAAATACAATTGCATTCGAAATCAAAATATAATAACTTTAATAAAATGTTTAATTACTGTATCATTTTTTTTTTTCAAATATATATGAAAAACAAAACTTGAAATGCTATTATAAGCTACTGCTCTATCTTTTACGTAGAAGTTTAGAGAAAATAAAATGTATATAAACAAGTGCATTAGTAGGTTGGTCAAGCTTTATCTCATTCCAACCTTACATGTTGAGAGTGCTATAGTTTTTGGAGTGAGAAGGCAGCATGTTAATGAATGTTTTGTTTATGGTTTAAAATATATTTTTAATACGCATTAATGAATGGGCCAAGATTTTTTCTTTTCTTTTCACTAACGGTCACTTCTATAGGACACAAAAAATTATATAAAACTTGCTTTTACAAAATACTTCCCAAGGAATCGTGAAGATGCTTGCCATGATAATATATTTTTTAAGGAAAAAGGAAAAAGTTTTCTAATGTAATTTGTAAAATGGAAAATTTAATTCTGATATATATAATGATATATGTGGAAGTATTGGCCAGTTTATTTAGCACGACCTTAATGTGACAGCGACTTCCTTAATGATGTTGCGGACCTCCTCAACCTAGAACGACAACTCATATGTTTATAGCGATGACTTAAGAAGTCGTTTGTTGTTTAGAACAAGGAAACAACTACTATTCACTCTATCTTGGATTTTCTTATCCATTTTGGATTCGCTCTTCCAAGAGTAGTTGCCTTTGGCATTTCGGTGGCAGAAGGAACATATCTATCTCTTATTTTTTTTCATCCTCGGTGGAATTTATCTATTGTTCTTTAAAGAGCCTTTACCAGAATCAAGATATCGATTGCTTAGGAAAATAGTCAGCATGATTTTCTATATATGGAATTCGTATATTGAAATAATATCATTCTGTATACTTTGAGGGGTATTCCAGATGTTACATCAAACTATCTTTTTGAATAATATTATTAATGTCCGTCAGTTATATTTCATGGTCCATATCAATTACAGGATAACATCAATATTATTAAGAAAAAATAATATGAAGATAGTGATAATAAAAATAATGATATAAAAATATTTGTTAATACAAACTGATAAAGAGAAAGGGTGCGATTAAGGACTGAAGGTGATTAATGAATAGAACCAATTCACATGAAGGGGTGTGATTGATGGAGGATACCGATCAATAAAATATTAACCAAGGAAGATGGGAAAGCATTGGGAATATGGAAGATTTTGTCAATTCTAAAATATTAATACTCAAGTCAGGGAGTATTAATTTTTGTGATAATATTGTTCTTTAACAATAGTACAATTTTTGAATTAATTAGATTATGAAATTTAATACTTAAACATCATAATCACTTTATAATCAAATATTTGTCAATCACAATCTTTTGCACTATAAATATTTTAGAGAAAAAAAATGAAATATTCTTGAAAATATCACCTATGAAAAAGAATAGTTAGAATTTCCTTACTTTTCCTTGTTTATTGATTTTAAAAAAATAGAGATGACACACTATATGCATAGCTCAAATGGCTTTGGACTATCTTCTAGTACAACCTATAAAAATGATTAGTATAGCCTAACCTGCTCTAATACCATGTTAGAAATTAGGATCTTAGGATACTAATCATTATAAACAAGATATAAAATAAATGAAATGAGAATCATACATGCATAAATGTACACATTACACAAGATATACATAGGGAAAACCCTTTCAGGTAAAAAACCCCATAAAGCATCATTTAATTAAAAACACTTACAAATATAGTCTATCATAAAATAGACATGAACCTGGGGACACTCCTCCAATACTTCCACATGGCCAATAATACCTCATATGCATAGTGATACAACTCACCATAAAGCTCCAAATTCTCTCACCTCTCAAATGAGAGAGAACCTCCTTAAATATAGGAGGAAGGGTGACTTCACTAGTCACACCTTTTCAATAACCCCCACTCATAAATAATTAATAATCTAATAGTTATTAGATTATAATTATTTCAAATGGGATATGCTTATAAAGCATATAATATATAAGGTTTTATAACCTTATATTAGAACATTATATATAAATGTTATAAGGATGTGATCCCTAATAACATTATGTTCTAACAGTTATGCCTTAGCTATAAAGGCAATTTTTGTATCCTTCAAAATGATCAATCTATCTTTTTTTCTTTTGCAAAAAACTATGTTCCTTTGCATTTGTAAGATTTTTGCCTTGCTTGTACATGAATAAAGTTAGTCATCTTGCCTACTTTCACTTTGGATAACTTGTGTAATGTTTTTACCCTTTTGTCTGAATGCATTTAGTTTGTTTTCTGAGTATATGTGACCGTGTTAATCCCTCTTAGAGCGTCATTTGTGAGCTATGTGCAGCTCCTTTTGATTTTTATAAGAATTTTGGCCTTCACTCATGCTTTAGGAAACTAATTAAGATAGAAAGTTGTGCATATTCTTGGGCGATTTTCATTGATGTCTTGTGCAACTTTAGGCAGGAAGATCATTTTATTCTAGGTGCAAACCTTATTTCCCTTCTTTCTTGCATCCCCTCTTTCTCCCTTTTCCCTGTCAAATCAGTAGTTTAGAATTTATCAGTGTTGAGCTGGTCCAACACCTACAATCAGATTGGAAAGAAAGTCGACCTTCTCCGGAGATTCAACCTCACTTTTGCAAGTCCCACACTTGGGAGTTTGTTTCCACGTTGCACAAGGTTGTTCATCATGCGGGTTCAACTTTTGTGACAATTGTTTTTGGGATGCCCAGGGGGACTAGCTTAAAGCGTTCAAGATAAATTCATGCATCAGGCAGTTCCATTTCAAGCCACCGGCCATACCATATTTTTTGGCATGCTCGGTGGGACTCACATTTCAAACATTCATGTTGAGGATTCAATGCTTCTCCTAGCATTTCAGCCTTTGGAGGCAAGCAATCAAGCACTTGGAAACTTTGAGGACAAATTCACACTCTTGGTGATGACCAGCTACCATTTTCATGCAAAGAATTCAAACCAAAGCATCTTCTAGAGGTAATTTTCAACATTCTGAGCTTTCAAGTTCTAATTCTAGAAGAAGGGGTAGACATTCATTGTCACCTGTTAGGGGAACTCAAGCAGAAATATCTACATCCCTAAGGTCTCATTCTACCCCTCCTATTATCAGATCTTCTCAATCTAGAGCCCCTGCTATCCACATCAATAGACCATTATTTCACATGGCAGTCCCTAGAGCACACACCTTTGTCACCTTTAATGGTGGGAGCCCTTTGGTTTTAACCCAAATGAATGATATCCTAGTAGCAAACCTATAGGCTTTACCATTTTTTTATTGAAGAGATATCTACCTCGCCGGAGGAACACATCCAAGATGTGTTAAGCATCTACACTACGTTTGATGTCACTTAAGATAATGTTGTAGTAAGGCTTCTTGCCTCCTCTTTCAAGGGAAAATCCATCCAATGGTATAGAGGATTAACTCCTAGCTCCATTCACAACTGGGATGAACTGGGAGAAAAATTGTTCACACACTTTGAGGACAAAAGTGATCATTTGTCACTGGTTGAGTAGCTAACAACCATCAAGAGAGCACCCCATGAGTTCATGGGAGATTTCAACTACAGATTTTAGAAGAGTTGGGACAGGATCCCAACATTGGTAAAGCCCTCTTCCAATCATGCTTTCTTATATTTTCTTAGGGCTTTGAATAATGATATAGTTGCAATGATTCAATCAATGGGAGGAGATAACCTTCCAGGGGCTTATAATATTGCTATTAGGGTAGAAAATTATTTAGCTTTAACCAAGGAAATTAGCTCCAATGCCTTTGTTTCCAGAAGATCCTACACAACAACCTACTTTGGCACCAATACCAATGGCATTTATGAGTCATTTTCTCACACCTGCACCAACTCCACCATCTTCAAAGATTAGGGAGTTGCAGACCTTACTGCAAGCCACAATGGAAAAAATGGATAAGAGATGGAGCAGCGGAAAAAATTGTGCACACACTTTGAGGACAAAAGTGATCATGTCACTGGTTGAGAAACTAACAACCATCAAGAGAGCACCCCATGAGTTCATGGGAGATTTCAACTACAGATTTTAGAGGACTTGGGACAGGATCCCAACATTGGTAAAGCCCTCTTCCAATCATGGTTTCTTATAATTTCTTAGGGCTTTGAATAATGATATAGCTGCAATGGCCTTTGTTTCCAGAAGATCCTACACAACAACCTACTTTGGCACCAATACCAATAGCATTTATGAGCCATTTTCTCACACCTGCACCAGCTCCACCATCTTCAGAGATTAGGGAGTTGCAGACCTTATTGCAGGCCACAATGGAAAAAATGGATAAGAGATGGAGCAACGGAAAAAATTGTGCACACACTTTGAGGACAAAAGTGATCATTTGTCACTGGTTGAGCAGCTAACAACCATCAAGAGAGAGCCCCATGAGTTCATGGGAGATTTCAACTATAGATTTTAGAAGACTTGGGACAGGATCCCAACATTGGTAAAGCCCTCTTCCAATCATGCTTTCTTATATTTTCTTAGGGCTTTGAATAATGATATAGCTGCAATGATTCAATCAATGGGAGGAGATAACCTTCCAGGGGCTTATGATATTGCTATTAGGGTAGAAAATTATTTAATTTAACCAAGGAAATAAGCTCCAATGCCTTTGTTTCCAGAAGATCCTACACAACAACCTACTTTGGCACCAATACCAATGGCATTTATGAGTCATTTTCTCACACCTGCACCAGCTCCACCATCTTCAGAGATTAGGGAGTTGCCGACCTTACTGCAAGCCACAATGGAAAAAATAGATAAGAGATGGAGCAATGGATGCAGGGGTTTGGGAATGATCTAGTCTCAATCAAGAGACAATTTTTGTAGACCAATAGGCCCTACCAATCTTCAAATAAGGATTATCAACAACAAAGGTCTATCTTTCAAGGGAAAAACCAATGGAGCAATCCTAGGCCCTTGAACAGTTTCTATCCCTCAGCTACAAGCACCTCAAAGGCACTAGTACCAACTCAAAACAATATTGCTCAAGAGCAAGAATGGTGCAATCAATGCAATCAACCACACAATCAGGCCTCATGCTAGAATGGTGAGTTCTCTCAGGCCTTAGTAGCACAAAATGAACCAACAACATCAAGGCAACAACAATTTGGTGACTGCCCAAGTCATCCACAATGAGATAATATATTCATGAATTGGTAGGAGGCTGATTTTTGTGGGAAAAATCAAACAAGTGGTGATAATGTGGCAAGCAATACAAGATCTAAGAAAAGGGTCATAGACCCTAGTGTTACTTCCACCACCACAACTCAAACTCCACAGGTCGCCATGAAGTCTCCAATGCTAGAGACTCCCGATAAGGTGATTGCTCCGAACAAGGAACAAGACTTGACACAAAGTACCAAGAAAGGAGAACCACCCAAGGTTCCTACAACGACAAAGTTGGACCTAGTTGCTACTAAGGTCCCTGCTAAGGCACTAATAATGTAGCCGAGTATGAAGCTTTAATTTTGGGTCTCCAAACAACACAAAGAAGAAGGATCAAATCCTTAAAGGTGCATGGAGATAGTGAGCTGATTGTTAATCAAATTAGAGCTCAGAGTATCACAAAGAACAACCTTATCAAGTCCTACAAACATAGAGCATGTGATCTAATTGAAGGATTTAAGGCCTTCAATATTTTTAGTATCCCTAGAAATTAGAACAAGCATGCTGATAGATTAGAAGCAATTGGTGCTCAACATGACATTCCATCTCATGTTTGTAGCAAACAATAAGCAGCAAATCAGATTTGTGGTGAGACCTGCAGTGCCTGAAAACCAAGTGAATTGGTAGTTCTTTGATTCTGATCAACAGATTGTGAGATTCCTACAAGATGAAGCAGAGTTCTCACACAAAAAAACAAAGCATGTTGCAGGACCAGTATGAAGACCAAATTATGCAGCTAAGCTCAAACAAGCTGCCCAAGGGATTGATCACCTTGGAAGGGATCTTCAACACATGATCAAATGAAAGGGAAAGCAATGAACCTGGATACAAACAAGAGCGACTACTAATCAGTCCCTAAATCTGATGGAAGATCTCTCAACTTGGGAAAGGTATGTTCCTTAAGTGATCAAAGTGCTTTTGTCAATCTTTGTCAAGAGTATAATGATATTTTTGCTTTTACATGAGGATCTAAAAGGGCTTGACCCTAGCTTAGCTCAACATACCATAGAATTAGATCCTAATGCAAAGCCAGGAAGGCAAAAGAAAAGACCTATAAACCCCAAAATTGAGCCTTTGATGAGGAAAGAGCTATCCAAGCTCATAGAATCTAGTATTATTTTTCCAATGAAGCATTCTTCTTGGGTAGCTAATCTTGTTTCAATTAGAAAGAAGAATGGGGAAATCAGAATGTGTGTAGACTTTAGGGACCTCAATAGAGCCTCCCTCAAAGATCATTATCCCCTCCCTTCTATGGAACAAATTTTGACCAAAGTTAGTGGCTCAGAAAGATTTTCATTCTTGGATGGATACTCAAGGTATAATTAGATCCTAGTCCAAGAATAAAAGCAATTTAAGACTTCTTTTACTACTAAGTGGGGCACTTATGCCTATTGTAAAATGCCCTTTGGACTAACAAATGCAAGTACAACTTTTCAAAACCATTTATTCTTTCATGGGTATTGTGGATGGCATAAATGATCTTTGACGTTGTCTGATTAAGGAGCTGATTCTTTTCTAAGGAAATTCACAAAATAGTTCCCTTCTAAGACACCGCTACGATATAGTCTCCAATGAATAACAATAAGTGATCATGTTAATATCAATAAGGATATTGATGACTGAATAAGCAATTACAATCGATTAATTATGGAGCAATACAATGATGAGTTTAGGAAGAGACATCAGACATGTCTCTTGGAGGCATCCAATCTAATTGCAAAGATACAAGGAGGACTACAATGAAGATCGATGGTGGGATATAAGTCTCACTCATCTAATTGGGATCACTCCTCGTGAGCAGTTACTTTTAGCACATATCACCTGCTTAAGGACACGATTATATTCCAAAGACAAAATATCCTCATTCATATTTTAATTCTTCGATATTACTTCTACAAGGATAGTTCATCATAAATGAGTATATAAAGTTACCGTTGGAAGAGGATAGATAGCAGTGGCCAACAATCATTATCGTGGGAAGGATTATTAAGATCGATACACAATCAATAATGATTAAAGTATAGAGACGAATGAATGAGGATTAGTCTCAAGATAACCAATGATCGTGGAATGATATACATAAGTATTGAAAGGCGCGTGAGTATCAATTGGAGGTAATCGGTGACTATCTGATAGATATCGATCGACATACAAAGGTAGGTGCGTTTTTATGGAGAGATACGATTAAGATAAGGAGGATCGACTTACATGAGTAATTAATTTTAAGTGGCTAAAGAGAACTGTATTAATCACTAAGGTGGCAATTATACAAGTTATATAATAGACTAATCATTGAAGAGCAATTAAACCATTAATATAAGACGTGTCTCCTCAAGGGAAGACTACTTCAAAAGGACATGACCATTAGGAGTTGGGAGTATTAAAGAAGGTGGAATTTATGTTTGTGGGGGATATTGTTTGGTTTCTTATTTTTGAATTCTATTTTGGATCCGCTCAGTGGAGCACTGTTGCCCTTGGCATTAAGGTTGCATATATCAAAGCTTATATCAAACATAGAACAATCATTGTTGCATGATTTCCAAGTAATAATCAGAAACAACTCTATATTGCTGCAAGCGATATCATATACATTGGCATATTGATGAAGACATATCAACAATAGCAATTTCTTATCATTGTTAATGATCGAGATCTTTATCAGCATAACCATATCGTCAGATACAGCCTTATAGCATCATCGCTATAATATAGAACAAGAAATTCAGAGCATACCATACAGAGTGTTATATCAGAGAAGGCAACATTCTCTTCAGTTCTGCAGATTTGATATCTCAGTTGCACACTCCCTCAAGATAGTTTAAGGACAACAACGTCCAATCAGGTTACAGGTTGCAGATCATATATATATATATATTAAGTTCACCTTGCATATATTTACAAAGACAGTAATATTTGTTTGCATACATCATATAATATTTGAATATTCAGTGAATTCATTCTTGAGCAAGCGAATTCCTTGGCATAGCGAATACATCCCTTGACAGAGAAAATACCTTCTGTGGCAGACTATGGCAAACCGAAGAAATTCTGTGGCAGATCTAAGACATTCCTGTGACAGTCCGTGAATCCTACAAAGGTTTAGATCATAGGGTGAATTGTCTCTTTCATACAGCTTCAAGAAGTGAAGCGAGATTGTAAAGATAT
Organism: Cryptomeria japonica; assembly: GCF_030272615.1. Classification (NCBI taxonomy): domain Eukaryota; kingdom Viridiplantae; phylum Streptophyta; class Pinopsida; order Cupressales; family Cupressaceae; genus Cryptomeria; species Cryptomeria japonica. The sequence goes on along the minus strand of NC_081413.1, from coordinate 328,279,139 downwards.
ATTCAGATTTACTAAATATATTTAGAGATTTTGTTGTTGGGTTTTTCACCTTCAAGAGGAAGGTTTTCCCAAGATGCAGCCTTGGTAATCTGATACAAAATTCAAGTTGTGTTCCACAAAAGTATGGGCGAAACTAGGGTTATTGGCGAGTGGGCTGATGTGGGCTGGGATGATCCACTGCATGTCCCACAGCTAGTCTTCACGGAAGGCAAATGGGTAGATATGGTGGCGCAGAATTGGTTGAGGGCAGACTTACGAAATTTCAGACCAGTCTCCAAGTATTTTTGGGGCTTTTTCAGAGGTCCAAGCAGTTGGAATTGGCGGAGTATGGACAGATCTGGTGAAGGGCATCAACGATTTTTGGATCGTAGGCATTTTGGTCAGGACCCGCGGCAAAAGTTTATCCCAAATAATTTAAAGGGGCTTCTGAGTAAACGATCTATAGAGCTGGGAGGAAAACTGTCCTATGCGAAAGTTGTGAAGTTTTCATTTGTAAATGAGGCAATTAGGGTTTCTCGGTTGAATGCTGGTGAAAAGATGATGGACAAACAGTCTAATAGTAACCCGCTTGAGTTATCTTCATCACATCAAAGGGGGGATAAGGTAAGGGAAAAAGACGATAAGGTAAGTGAAAATCAAACCGGCTCTGATTTAGGAGGTGGGTCTTCACAGGTATGGGCTCCTGTTCCATGCATTGATTTCCTTGATTCTGTTGTGGATTTGAAAGCTCGTTGTTTGCATACACATGCTATTTTTGGGGAAATATGGGGGGATGCAACTAATTTATCTAAATTTCATCATAAATTGCAGAAAAAGTGGCCTGATATGCATTATTCTCAATTACTCTCTGCAAATGCATTTATTATTGTTTTTAACTCTTCTTCTGTTAGGGATGAAGTTTTAAAATCTTCACATTACTGGTTTGGTAAAAATTTAGTGTTTGTTTCGGCTTGGAAACCATTTTATGTCCCTGCTTGGTCAAGCTTTAAATTAGTTCCTTTTTGGTTTGGCTTGCCCAAATTACTGTTTGAATTTATGGACCCAGAGGTTTTGGAACAAATTGGTAATACTTGTGGTTCTTTCTTATCATCAAGATTTGATTTTGTGGAGGGGGAGGTTTTGGTAAAAATTTGTGTTTTGACTTACCCTAATAATGTTTGCCCTCGGACCTATATCATTAAATCTCATGAGGGTATCTAGAAACAACCAATTAATAAGTTGGAGAAAGACTTTGGTAAAACTTCCTTGCAATTGGATGCTCCTTTGTGTTAACGCATAATAGCTTCGGTAAGATAAATGATTGAATGAGAGATAAATGAAGTCTCTCATTCAATCATTTATCCTATCGATAACTATGATAAAACCTTCAAGCAATTAATTCTTCTTTGATAGTTGTTCTGCTCTTGCATATAATCAACCGATCCATTTATCTTGTTCATGTTCATCGATTAGTAAATATCGTATTTAATGTATATCGATTAACATATATGATGATAAATAAATGACTGAAGGAAAACTCCAATTAAAGTATTAAAGCATATCTTCATGATGGTGTGGCTCCCTCTGAATCTGATATCAACCTTCTGACCTCCTTGTCTAGGGTTGCTTCTGATGAAATGTTAGACTCCCTCTGAATTTGATATCAACCATCTGACCTCCTTGTTTAGGGTTGCTTTTGATGAAATGTTAGACTCCCTCTGAATCTGATATCAACCATTTGACCTCCTCTTCGAAGAACCAGATCGCAAGGACAAACTGTATGTGTCCTTCTTCTTGGATAAATACTTACCACCATTAACTCACTCCTATGACTGCAAACATCGAGTTCTTTCTCCCTTGAATGAAATCTCTTATGCTTCTTGGTCTGTCCTTTCTTTATCTCGAAAGATCACCTACAAAACATGACTTATAGAACTCTGGCATGTACTTAGCAAATTCACCATCAGTAGCATAAACAAGAGCCCCTATGGTCAACATTGCTTCCTCATGGACTGTTGCACTTCTGCAGGCAAATACTTGTTTATAGAATGGAAATGTGAGATCTCAGAATCTCCACTAAAGTCCCCTCCATATTCTTCCTGAATTCCTCATCACAAATAGTACTTCAAAACTCTATAGCCTAAAGAGAAACAAGCTCTTCATCACTTTTAACTGCTTTTGTTGTGATTCTAAAGATGTCCCGCATGTAAGGAGCAAGTTTCTCATAGTGCTTTGAAGAAATTGAAACAAGATATTCAAGTGCAGCTTGTCGTGTGCGAACACCTACTGACAATGTTGATTCAAAAATAACACGCATAATGTAATTGCATGAATTAATAACTACATATGAAATTCATGACCATTAATCAAACTTGGATTACTTATCTCTTTGTTTATTAGTCTTCCTCGCAATCCAACAATTGTTCATTTGCACTTGAAGATTTAGATCTCATTTGATGGTTGCTCTTTGATACACATACTTTTAGTTGTTGTGTTCATCTGACATAACTAGAATTTGTGAGATATTGAGCCCATATTCACAGGACACTCAGCAGTATCAATGTGACATCGATCTTCCTCAATAATCTTCCCAGTCATGCATTCAAATGAATACCCTTCTCTGCAAATTTGTAAACGCTATGAAGGAGAGCATCGAATTGGTTTTGTCTACAGTAAGACCGTCGCTTCTCATGTCGCTCTTTGACTGGCAAATATATGAGTATTGTTTCCAATGTTGTGGCGCTAGCGCCAAACAACAAAAACCTTAATGCCCAATTCAATAGATGTAACTTCAACATTAAAGATAAACCTTAATGCCCAATTCAATAGATGGAACTTATCTTGATGGATTTCTTGTTTTGACAATGGATTTATGCTGATCATAAATATCCCATAAAACTGATTACTATCTCTTTACTATCTCTTTACATAGGAAGGAATGAGATAACGTTTCACGAGATATAGTTATTGTAGCCTTCATAAGATTGCATCCTTGCGTGGTAGTCACACTATTTTACCAAATGCAATGTGTAATGTCCCCTACCAGTACAATGCCTTAAGCCTGCACTCAGTTGCTTGATTATGGATATCCCTGCAATCACAAGGATAGACACACAATACCTACATACATATATATATATTACTTGATTAGCCCAAACCATCAGCACTAACATGTAGATAGCAAGAAAGTATCATAGGTTAAAGAGGAGAGCAAGGGACTGCTTGTCTACCAAATCCAAGGGCTGGTTGCTTCTAACCCCCTTGCTAGATGGGTAGTCTCCTTATGCTTTCCTTCTAAACTATGATACTATCAGTCACACAAATAACCAATGTGGCTTAAGGGGGGGTGTTGGTGTTGGAAATAAGCCACACCCGGACCGATGATGGACTGGTCCAAGAGGGGCCAGTAGCTCAGTGGTAGAACACTCCAGCAGCGTATGGAAGGTCCTAGGTTCGAGTCCTAGTTGGTCCATGTCTCAACACTTTGCTTATGGATTTTTTGAAGTCCTATGTTCTGGATAAGGCAGAACATTGCTTGGGTAGTAACGATAATCCATTTCTGGATAAATGATTAGTTAATGGTTCCACTGGGAAACCTCCCACTACTTTTGAGGTTAACCAGGCTATGAGGGATGTTGGGAAGCGAGAGGTTTATGTTGTGTCTCACGATCCGGAGTGTAAGGGTTTTTTACAAGTAAAGATAACACAATAGCTCACCAGAATATTGTGGCTTCGGGGGACAACAATGTGGATGATCTACTTCCACATCTCACTACCTCGAATTCCTTGGATAAGTCACTAAATGATGGTGGTGGGAATCCTGTCTGTCATGTGAAGTCAAAAGAATACTTAGAAAGTTGTCAGGGGATTGGTCGGATTTTTGCGAAGAATGATGGGGTTGTTTTAGAGTCTAATGTTGGGGTTTCTTCTCTAGGGTTTCCCGATGATGCTATGCTTGCTCAACAAGTCAAAGAATTGGTGTCTAATTCTTCGTAGCATGTTGATGTGGATGTGGATAATAACACCACCTTAGGAAATAATATTTAGTTGGGGGACATTCCTGTTATTGTGGCAGATGAATATCTGGTTGACCAAGTAAATGATCTTTTTAAAGATCATGAGCGTCAAATGGATGAGGCCATTATGAATAGGGTTATCTGTTCCATTGAGAATGACTTGGGGGGAATTAAATCGACCTTTCCTATTTCTACATCTGCTAACCCTTTTGAGGTTTTGGCCTCATCAGAAGTGGGCATCATAGATAATTTAGCTATGACTTCTCCTAAGTCAAGTAAGAGTTTACCAATTGTTCAAACTACTCTAATTAGGGCTTCATTTGTGGTTTCTCCTGGTAGGGGTAGGCCTCCAAAGAATTGAAAGACTCAATTGAAAATTGATGTTGGGATTTAGCAGACTTTGTCTCTTTCTCTTGGTGTCGCTATGAAAGGAAGTGGTACTCGTAAGGGCAAGAGGAGTAAGAGGTCTATTATCAGTCCTCCTGTGACTAGGTTGGGGGCTGTGAAGCGTAATCTTCAAAGTAGTTTTGGAGAAGGAAAGTCTTCTCCGTCTAAAGGAAAGAGGGGAGCCTCGGTCTCCCCTCGAGAGCAATGAGAATTATATCTTGGAATGTTAGGGGCTCAAATGCCCCTAACAAGAGGCGCTTAATTAAGTCCCAGACAGACTTAGTTAAGTGTGATATTTTCATGTTGCAAGAGACAAAATTGTCAAAGGAGTTTGCTGATTTGGTTTTTTCTTCTTGGAGAAAGTGGGAATTCCTCTCCTCTCCAGCTTGTGGTGCGTTAGGGGGTTTGGCATTGCTTTGGAATAACTATAACATTGAGGTTGAGCTAGTTGCTTCTACTGTAAACTGGATGTTGGTCTTAGTTAAAAGCAAGCTTTCGAAGGTTAAGTTTTGGCTTTTTAATATTTATGCTCCTTCTGGTATTCAAAGGAAGACTAAATCATGGGGAGAACTTAAGAGGATTTCCTCCTTTTTAAGGCATGGTCCTTTTATAATCTTTGGGGGGGATTTCAATGCTATCATTGACTTGGGAGAAAAGAAAGGAGGTATTCTTCCTAATAAAAAAATTATGGAAGACTTTGGGATGTTCATTAAGGACATGCGTCTTTTTGATTGTCAGTTTCAAAATGGGATTTTCACATGGACAAATATGCGAAGAGATTTTTCTCAGATTGCGGAAAGATTAGACCAATTTTTGTTATCAGATGTTTGGATTGATTCAAAGTTTGAATTTTTTTCCTCTATTCTTCCAGTTCCGGGGTCAGATCATTTTCCAATTTCCCTATCAATTCTGGAAGATAAAGCTCCTTTTAAGTCACCTTTTAAATTTGAACCTATGTGGTTTAGAGATTCTTCCTTTTTGCCTTTGTTCAAAAAATGGTGGAGTTCTGCTCCTTATTGCTCTGGATCCCGAATGTTTTAGATTGCTAAGAAGTTGAGATTTTTGAAATTTAATATTATAGATTGGAATATCTTGCATTTTAAGAACATCTTTCAGGAAGAGGATTCAAGATATGATCGAATGTCTTAATTCACATGTGATTCAACATGGTATGGTACCTCTTGTTTTTGATGAACTAAAATTGCTAAAAGCAGAGCTTGAAGAAGTTTTGTCCAAAGAAGAAATCTATTCGAGATAGAAATCGAGGGAGATCTGGCTTTCAGATGGTGATAGAAATACAAATTTTTTTCACTCTTCAACAAAAATTAAGAGAAGTAGAAATAGGATATCTTGTATTGAGTGTCCAAATGACAGACTTTTAACAAAACAGGAGGATATTGCTTCAGAGGCAGTTAGGTTTTTTAAGTCACTATTGTCTTCGGAGCATGGAGATCTTCATAATAAAATTTCTTCTAATATTCCTTCTTTGGTATCTTTGGAAGATAATAAAATGTTGATGTCTCCTTTTTCTTTGGATGAAGTTACGAATGTTGTTTTTGCAATGAACCTTGATAAGGCTCCGGGATCGGATGGATTTACTCTATTTTTTCAGAAATGCTGAGATTTTGTGGGGAATGATGTTTTATTGGCCCTTGAGGAAGCTAGAAGGAATAGGTCTGTTTTGAAAGAGCTTAATACTACAATGATTGCAATTATTCCTAAAAAAGAGGTTACCAAGACATTTGCTGATTTTCGCCCTATTGCTTTATGTAATACTTTGTACAAGATTTTTACCAAGGCTATTTCTTTAAGGTTGGCTAAAATTCTGCCTAGGATCATTTCTTTAGAACAAGGTGGTTTTGTTCCAGGAAGGGAGACGACAGAGGGAGTTATAGTGGCGCATGAGGTTCTGCATTCAATTTCTACTCAGAGAATCCTGGCCATGATCCTCAAATTAGATATGATGAAAGCATATGATAGAGTAGAATGGGGGGTGTTGTGTGTTTTTCTACTTAAATTGGGCTTTTCCAAGGCATGGGTCAAATGGATTCGTGCTTGTATTTCTTCTGCAAGGTTCTCAGTTCTAATTAATGGCTCCCCTTGTGGTTTTTTCTCCTCTTCTAGGGGTTTGAGGCAGGGGGATCCCTTGTCTCCTTTCTTGTTCATTCTTCTAGCTGAAACGTTCAGTTGGGCTATAAGAGCCGCTAAGTTGGAAGGGTTTTGGAAGGGAATTGAGATTCATAATGTTCCACAAAGCATTTCGCATTGCTTGTTTGCAGATGATACCTTGTTATTTGGTCAGGCCTCTTTGGGTGAGGCAAGAGTGATAAAGGGGATAATGCAAAATTATGCATCCTTTTCTGGTCAGAGAGTCAATGTTGATAAGTCAAAGATTTTTTTCCTTCATGCTTCACAATTGGTTCAGGATAGATTGAAGATTTTTTGGGGATTTGCATCTAGAAATCTTCCTTGTTCTTATCGTGGTATACCTTTCTTCATTAAGAAGGATAGAGTTGAGTTTTGGGATAAGATCATTTCAGTTATCTCTAGAAGGATCCTATCCTAGAATCATAGATGATTATCTTTGGCTGGTAAGATTGTTCTTATTAAGTCTGTCCTAAATGCTGTTCCTATTTATCTCATGTCTGTTTTGCAGTCTCCGAAAGCAGTTCTTGTTAGTTTGCAAGATACTTTTAGGTCCTTCCTTTGGAGTAATAATAAAGAACATAAGAAGAAACTCCCTCTGGTAGCATGGGATAAAGTTTGTTTGCCGAAAAACCTTGGGGGCACAGGCATTAGGAGTCTGGAAAGTCAGAATTTAGCCTTAGGTGCTAAGTTGGTTTGAAAATTGTATGAGAGACCATTCTCCTTTTGGGCACAAATTATGTTTGCTAAATATTTAAATAATGGACCAAGAGAGTATGTTTTTCAAGTTTCTAATTTACCGTCCGGTTCAGCTATTTGGAATTTTCTATGTAAATTTAGATCAGTGATTTTGCCTCGTCTCTCATGGATTGTTCATAATAGTAGAAAGGTCAGGTTTTGGGAGGAAGTTTGGAATGGACATCCCCCTTTGGTGAACTCGAGGGATTGGTCTCCTTTAATTTCCACTCTTTCTTCCCTTTGGGGTGTCTTTGTGGTTGATTATTTTGAAATTGAGTATAGTGGGAAGCTTAAGGTGGCAAAATGGAAATCAATTGAGTTTTTAGATATTGATCAAAATGTGAAATTGGAATATGAAAAGATGTTAAAGGAGAGAGTAATAATTCTTTCTGATGCTGACGATGAGCTTATCTGGACAAGGAATATCTCTAGTAAGTACACAGTTAAGGATGGCTATAATTCTCTCTTGGTTGCTAAAGATTTATTTACTTGGCCATACATGCTGTTTTGGCATATGGCTTGCCTCCCAAAGGCTGGTGCTTTTGCTTGGTTAGTAGTGTAGGACAAGGTCCTTACAGGAATGAGGTTGGACAGGTTGGGTATTATTGCAGTATTTTCTTGTGTCTTTTGTAATAAAAATTTAGAAACCTCTGCACACTTGTTTCTTCACTGTGATTTTACCTATGCTTGCTGGCAGTGGTTGTTTGAAAAGCTTAATCTATCCTTTGTTATTGGTAAGGATCTCCTTTCCCACTTTAGACCCTGGTCTCTCATATTTGCCTCATCTTTCTATGCATGTCTTTGGATTATTTCTCCATCTATTGTGATTTGGAATATTTGGTTAAAGCGTAATAATAGGATTTTTAAACAAACAAGTTCTTCCTTGGCTGAGGTTTTATTGAGGATTGAATTTTCCATCTCTGAAGTTGCTTTGTCTTTTATCTATAAGAATTTGGAAAAACTTACCTCTTTTTCTCATTGGGATGGTAGGGTAACTCAAGTTTGGAGAATGTTATCAATGTTACCTTCTCATGAATCTATTTTAAATAAGACTAATGCTATAAGTAAGAAAAAATTTGCTTGCTGGAAACCTCCTCCACAAGGGCACTTTAAATTGAATTTTGATGGTGCTTCTCGTGGGAACCCTGGCCTGGCAGGGGCAGGTATGGTAATTTATGATCATAAGGTAAGATTTGTTCAGGCTCATTGTCATGTGATTGATTTCAAGTCTAACAATTGTGCAGAATTCTTTGCTTTGTCCTTTGGTTTGGATATGGCTATATCTTTAGGAATTAAGGACTTGATAATTGAGAGTGATTCTATGATTATTATTCAAAGTGTCATGAAAAAGAAGTCGGATTGTTGGCAATTACAATATATACTTGATCATATTTTGCAAAAATTAGATTTTTTTGATTCCTTTTTGATTTCCCACTGTTATAGGGAAGTGAATAAGATTGCAGATTTCTTAGCTAACTTAGCCATTGACAGTGAAGCTAATACGCGGGAGGTAAGTGTAGATGAAATCCCTTCCTCGGTTTTGGAATATTTGAAGTAAAGAAGGGCATAGTTGTAATCTTCATCAACCTCCTTATTTGGTGTGGATTTTCTTTGGTGTGGGTTCTGCTATACTTGATCACAATGTTTATTTTGATAGGGTCTCTGATTATGGTTTCATTTCTACTATGTGGTATCATTCTAACCAGTGGTTTGAAAAATTGTGTTTCATAGACAGGGGCAGTTCAGACTGGTGTTTTTGGTAGCAATGGATACGCATCCTTCGGTGATCATACTTTAATCTTCCTTCTATATGCTTTTGTTGGCGGCTTCCTTTATATCTAATGCGGCTTATGTAATTGGGATGGGTTTTTTGATGTACTATGCCAATGGGCATTTGGTATTGGGTAGAATAGGCTTGTGTTACTTAAGCAAAACTGAAGGGTTTTCTTACTGGTTCTTTCTCTTCAGTGCTTTTTGAACCAATCACTGTAAAAAACTTCTAAAATTTAATATAGTCAGTGGTTCTATCCACTTTTATCAAAAAAAAAAAAAAATTATATTTCATACAAACAATCATTTATAAAGAGATATTATAAACTATCATTGTGCAATCAAAGAACTTCTATTATCGTCACTTTAAGCATTATTTGATCGATTGAGGAAAGAATTCTCTTGCAATTGATTCTTATAAGTTAAACGTTACTATTTTCCAAGTCATCACATAAGGGGACATTACATGCACATCATGTCGATGTCATTGTAGGGTGTTACAATGCCATTGCAAATGCTTTAGAAAAATAAGGAGCAACGAACTATATCCATATTTCTGTTTGTGTAATATATCATTGCACCTCTGGTGTTAAGTTTACTTAGATTAATATCCTTATCTTCTAGGAAACAGATATGCGCGTGAGCTTCCTCGATTAGAGGCAATTAGGTGCCATCAAGGCCTCCACTTTGAGTTAGCTCCTCTCTCCATTGTAGTTAATTCAACTCCTCCTAGACATGACTTTTCCATCCAAGAGGGCCTATATATGTATCTTTTTCTGCTAAATAGTTAATGAGATTGCGATTTCTATTCACTCATGTTATCAATTTCTGCTTCCAAATAGATGATTTTGGTAGTAATTAATTTGAATGCCAAAAGTCTAGGCATAAGTTCTAGGGTTAATATTAAAATCTTATTGTTCCTCATATAAATACAAATGAATTAAACTGCATCAAACATTACAGCTCCTCTCAATAAACAAGGAATTACATTTCCACAATAAAGCTGTAAAAGCTGCTGACAATGACTAATCATTCCCTCTCTTGATCTGCTTGATTTTTGGGATTTACAGAGTAATTAGTCTTGAATGATTCTGAAGCTGAAAGGAGTTGAAGCAGTAGCAGCCCAAATAAGGAAAATACAACCTATGCCTTTTACTGGGCTTCTTTCCAAAAGCGCACAGCGTGATCCGTTCCACATGTGACAAAAGCTGCTTCAGTTGGTGAATGCTCTAACCATCGAGGTACACTATTATGGTTGGACGGCCAGCGAGAAACAATCACCCCTGACATAGCATCCCAGATAACCACCTAATGCACACGTTTGTTCATTTTTATTAATGCCAAACACACACACATTCAAAACATACTTGGCTGGGTATAAATGACTATTGAATCTACCAAATACCTCAGTGTGCTGTTCATCGACTGACAAAATAAACTCCTCTGTATGGTTGAAAACTGCCTGCCACCATTAAATTTTGCAACCATTATTGGAACAAAGCATTTTACAATTATTATTTGCCTGTTAACAAAACAAAAGCTCTAGTATATGCATAATCACCTGCTTGAGAAAACAAATAGAAAAGTTATGATTGCCAATTAATAGATTTTATAACAAAATTTGCATATCAGATGGGCAATCAAAAGAGTAGTTCAATATTACAATACAGACCTTCACTTCATAAGTAAAATATCAAGTGTACATAACGAAGAATATTTGGACAAAAACAGCAGTTAACACAATTAGTGAAATGAAAGAAGAAAACTGAAATGCACCAAAATCTCAACTAATGATTGAGAAGAAATAACTGAAAACTTAAATCCCTAGGCCACGATAGTAGAAACTGAATATGATTTATCTGTGATCTAATTTCTTATATATATAATATAACTAGTAGAGAGAGCATGCATGTCGACATAAACATGAAACCTATGCAGTTGGGCCTGAGGCATAGAAAACAAATCACATAGACAGGACCATCTCTTTTGCCAACACCAGCATAGATACATAAACATGAAACCTATAATTAGCTGCTTGATATCAGAAATTTCATCCTCTGGAAAACTTTAGATTGAAATTTATAGAATGTAACTTTATATTTCTTCAATCTTATTTCTAGTTTCATCTTTTGTTTCCATTACTGGGATGTAAGTTTCTTGAATTGGATACATACAACTTGACCATGTGAAGTCAAAATCTTTAAAGCTTAAGGCGTGAAACAAGCATGCTTTGCTTCATTGTCCAGAACACATGCATAACAAGATATTAATTTCAGCAAGATATCTTCATTTGTTCTGTTGAAAGAACAAATATCATTGACTTATATAACAGTTTGAGAATCATTCCAATAAGTGACAAGTCTGAATAGTCTTCTGGTAATTTACGAGGAACCATATCAAAGATTCTAAACACCCCTTAATTAATGTTGCACATAAATTATAAGTCATAATGTTGGAATTCTCCCTTTCAATGGGAGAGCAGAGATGAACACTTAGCCAATAGCTTTATCCACATATTGGTTTCTGAGACAACTGTACACTTTTTTTTTGGTAAAGGCCTACCACATGTCCATTAGATGGTAAATGAGATTGATTTTTTGTTGGAATTAATTTTATGATATTAAATTTATTATTAAATGTATGAACTTGAAACTTCTTGAAATTGGAAATGAGATTGATCTTTTGTTCTTTTTCTCATCTCAGATAGATGGTGGCAAATGTGTGGTCCTAAAACACCAAATCTTCAAAGAATAGCTATTTGCATTTTGAGCCAACCATGCAATGCTTCCAGTTGTGAGCACAATTGTAGTATGTTTGAGCACATACACTCCAAGAGGCGCCATAGACTGTCTATGGAGAGGTTGAAAGATCTAGTATTTGTTCATTACAACCTTTGTCTTAGACAGAGACAGGTTTTGGACCATGACTCCACCCTGATCATGCTAGAGGAGATCGATCTAGAATTTGAGTGGATCACTGAGGTTACAGATCTTGTCTTTAGTGACGAAGACCTTGATTGGGTCGACCAAGCAAATAGAGAGGCTGATGCTATAGCCGTGGCAGAGAAGGAGGATAGAGAACAAGCAGACACATGCACAACTAATGTTAATGAGGGTGGCATGAAGTCACAGGCAGAGACTATGGTTGTTAAATCATCCATGACCTACCATAGATGCCTTCGTAGGAGGGTTGTAGGCTCCTCTAAGCCATAGACTTGTTATTGTTTTGATATTTGTTTAGAACATTTGATGTCATGGATTCATATTCCATTAGTTCTGTATACATTTGAAAATATTTATATATCAAAGTTTGCTATTTCCTTCAACTACAATTTGCGTTTATACTTATGTGATCAATGTATACTTGTGTATGTGATCAAATTAGCTTCTATTTGATGATGTTATTGTGTCTATAAGGTTTATTCTAAGTTACCGGTGTTAAAAAAATATTAATATCTTCTATAATGGTCATCTTCTATTTTTAGTTGTGGACTCATTTAGCTTTTAAGCTTTCTTTAACTTTTAAGCTTAAATTAGCTTTCACGCTTAATTTAGCATTGAGCTCTATAATCTTTTACTTTAACATTATGTTCTAATTATAGAACATTGTCTTGTAACCTCTATATATACTTGTGTATATCGTTCAAAGTAATTATCCGATTATTGAATCATTCATTCAATTTATTTTTCAACCGGTTCTCTTGAAAATGCACCAGATCCGGGTCCTGATTCATGCCCAATCCTGGTTTGGCCTGGGTTCGACCTGGGTTCGACCTGGGTTCACAGGTAACCCGACCACCTGGAAAGGACCCGGGTTGAACCCAGGAGGACCCGCGTGAACCCAAGCCCATGACTTCCCAAAAACAGGGCCCATGGGTCAAAAAAAAAAAAAAAACAATAAAAAAAGACTTTTTAAAATAGTTTTTTTAATAATAAAACCCTAATTTGCCCCTTTATGACTTTTTAAAAAAGACTTGAAACTTGAATATTATCCTTTTTGCAAATTATGAATATAATATTAGACTTTAGTTATTAGTTTACTGATTACATTTGCGATATATGAATATTTATTGGCATTGGCATTGGCAATTATGGATTTATCATTTATGTATGGAAAGTCACATTGTATATTTTATTTTTGTATGGATTGTATATACTGAACATATATATAATATGTGTGTGTGTGTGTGTGTGTGTGTACGGACGAACCCATACCCGTACCCAAGAATTTTTTTTTTGGCCCAATCCATGAATCCGAACGCGAACCGGTAACTTAGGGTTTATTTAATAAAGGGTGCATGAAACAAGTTAATCCTTAAAAATCTCTAAATTTCTTGGGTTTTCACTTTGTTGAGCTTGCACCTAGGTTTTTTGCCGAGTCCATGCCGAGTTCGAGTCTTGTTTCTATGGTATAAAGTCATCAATAAAAGTAAGTGGGGCCAAGAAACTTAAACGTAGATTTTATAGACCAATTCTGAGAAAGATAGGAGAAGTTGCCTACGAGTTGGAGCTGCCCACAAATAGCAAGATACACAATGTGTAACACGTGTCTCGCCTCAAAAAGGTATTGGGAGAAAATATTACCCCATGTTCAGAGTTGCCCCCACTAAATGATGAAGGCAAGTTGATTTTGCAACTAGAGACCATCCTTAATATGCGAGGAAAGAGATTAAGAAATAAAACCATTGAGGAGTATCTAGTTAAATGGAAGGGTCTACCTACGGAAGACACTACTTGGCAAGGAGCTGAGATGTTCGATCATCTAAACATAAAATTGCTTGAGGACAAGCAATCTCGAGAAGGGCGAACTGTCATGCCCCCACCTTAACATTAGATGAACAATGAACATTGTCTTACAATACGTAACACTCACAAATTCAATAATCGCAAATCTTGCAACAGTCTGCATTATGTAGCAGGTCATGTGTATAGAAATTATTAAGTGTATTAAAACAAACTTATATTGTATTCGATCGTCCCTTAAGAGGCAACAATCCCACCCATCTAATAATCAGTTAGTAAAGAGAAACAACTTATAAAGTTAAATAAACAGAGTGTTTCAAGACAAAGAATGGGTGCAATTATGAAGAGACATCACTTAGCAAACAAAGGGACGCCTCTTCTTCAAGCAGTTGTGTCCATAGGAGGGATCATAACCTTCCACCACCAAGGGAAGGGTATAAAGGGCAAATCCAGCAGTACAAGGTGTTAATGTGTTTAACTTCGTGAGACATCATTTCATACAATGTCTGTGAGATTTGTGTTGCTGATTGTTCGTGATAATTCTGTTTTTTTAATATCCACCATCGCATATGTATATGTTGCTCGCATCTTTTCGTGGAAGTATTGTGCGTTGGCTGCCGTTACCGTCCGATCTGGATTCCATCCGTTGTCCTCTTCTCTTGATGTCGGTTATGTAACTGTTGTCTCTCCCTTGAGCATGGTCTTTCATCTTCACTCCATGGAGAGTTATTATTCTTCAATTCATTTTATTTATCTCTATGTTCCGATTGTGATCGAGTTCAGGCATTCTATCTATGTTATGTATTTTGGTGATTAAGTTCGAAGGAGGTATTCTTCAGAAGCTTTTGTGTATTGCTCGATCCTTTCTATATAACCTTTGCATGAATGATCGATGTCCAAGATATATATATGTTGTAAAGGAGGATATATGTGGTATACATTGTAGAAGTCATTTTTGAATTATTCGGTTGATTGTTAAATTGATAACAATCATATCTTACTAAGTGTATCAGCTTTGTATCAGACTTGTTTTGATAATAAAGATATTTTTAGTGTGGCTGGGTTTTTCACCCTCGGGTGGAGGGTTTTCCCAAGATAAGTTTTGTGTCTTTGTGTTCTTGTAAGAATTCTTGATTCTAATTTCTGAGTTTTTTATCTTTCTGGTTCTAAGTTTAACATGGTATCAGAGCGAGTATAAAGAAAAGATCCAGAACTAGATTGCTAGTTTTGAAATTTTCTTTATTTGAAGCTCTAGTCTGTTTATTTCAAGTTTTCCATCATGGTGAATGGACTCAAAGTTGAAGACAGATTGGAAGGTGCAGCCAATTTCACTTCATGGAAATTCAGGATTCTTATTGTGCTAGAAGAGATTGATCTTCTTAACTATGTGAAGTCTGTTGTAGATGAACCTTCAGATGACATCGAGAAAGCTCAATGGAGGAAGAATAATCTCATGGCTAAAAAGATGTTGAGGATCATCTAGTACCTGTTATATCCAAGTTGAATTCAGCCAAATATATGTTTGAGTGCCTTCAAAGCTTGTATGAATTCAACACTACTAGTAGAGCTCTAGCATTGAGATGTCAACTCCTTCATATCAAAATGGCTAGAGGTGAATCTGTTGTTTCTTTCTTTATGAAGATTATAGAATTGAAGGATCAACTTAATGCTATTGGAGATTCTATTGAGGATAAAGACTTGGTTATGCTGGCCATGAATGGCCTTCCTCACTATTGGGAATCTTTCATTCAAGGTATTAGTGGAAGAAATGAGTTACCCAAGTTTGATCGTTTGAGAGCTGATTCCATTCAAGAGGAATGCAGATTGGAGGCTAGAGGAATTGGATGTAAATCTCATCATGAAGAAGATCATGTTCTTGCTGCCCATACGTCTAAAAGAAAAGGAAGGAAAAGAAACTTCAAAAGGAACAGAGATAGAAATTCTGATTCAGCTCCTAAATCTAAGAAAAGAAAGGCCCTCCTAGAGTACAATGCTTCACATGTGAAAAGTTTGGTCACTTTGCTAGAGAATGTCTTTCTAGACCGAAACCACAAGCTGCAACAACAAATGTTGAAAATGTTTCTCCTCATAGAGAGTCTAGTGAAAATTCAGAGGGGTTCTTATTTATTTCTTCTCTCTCCAGTAATATTCCTACTGACAATGATACATGGCTTATTGATAGTGGAGCCTCCCGCCATATTGCTGGTTATCGTGAACACCTCTCCAACTTAAAGGAAAAAGATTCTCATCTTCAAGTTATCATTGGTGATGATGCATGTTATTCTGTGAAGGGTGTTGGTTCTACTTCCTTTCAGTTGGATTCTGGTATTCCTCTTCTTTTGAGCGATGTTTTCTTTGTTCCTGGTATTAAGAGGAATATGATTTCTATTTCAACAGTAGAAGACAAGGGTTATCATGTTGCTTTTGTTGATGGAAAAGTTCTTGCATGGAAGAAGAACACTAACATTCTGTCAACTCGTGAGATTGGTGTTTGTCATGACAGTCTTTACAAGCTTTCAGCCCATCCTATTCAAGCATTAGCTCATGATTCTACAAGCTCAAGTGAGCTGTGGGATAAAAGATTTGGTCACCTAAATTTCAGAACTTTGTCTTCAATGGAGAAGGTAGTTGTTGGTCTTCCAAAGCTGAATCAAAACCATGAAGGTGTCTGCAAGGGATGTGCTCTAGGTAAAAATGTTAAAGAGTACTTTTCATAGTAGTGAAAATAGAGCAAAGGATATTCTAGAGTTAATTCACTTTGATTTGTGTGGCTCTATGTCAGTTGCTTCCCTTAGTGGTTTTTGGTATTATGTTACCTTCATTGATGACTTTTCTCATAAGTGTTGGATTCATTTTCTTAAGTCTAAAGAATCTGATGAAGTGCTGTCTAGATTTAAAGAATTTAAAGCACTTGTTGAAAATTTATCTAACAAGAAGATAATGGTTCTAGGATTTGATAATGGGGGAGAATATGTTTCTAGTTTATTTCATAACTTTTGTGTTGAAGCTGGGATTAAGAGGGAGTTTTGTGTCCCTTATAATCCTCAACAAAATGGTGTAGCTGAAAGAAAGAACAGGACAATTGTTGAGGCAGCGAAGGCTATGATCCATGATCAAAGTCTTCATGTTAAAGTTTGGATAAGATTTGATATGTGAGTAGTTTTAAATTTATTTCTATTACTTGGTTCACAACTAAGCTATATGACTATGAACTCTATGTGCAGGTTGCTGCATGTATGAAGAGAACACAACTTAACTCATAAACTATTTGCTAGATTGCAAATGAAAGAGATCGATGTCTTATTGGCTTGCACTTTCGATTTCTGTACTTACCTTTTAGAATCGAACTCTATTATGATATTTATATCACGGTATAGGCATGTCAATGAATAGACATGCCTCTACGTACGTGGGACATGTCTCTTCATTGAGATGCCTCTCTGCATACCGATTCATATAACCGTTTAGCAAGATAATGATTCACATAATCATTTGTTATTTATTAACAGCAGGTAACGATTCTCATAATCGTTGGTTATTATTATTGTCAGCAGTTAACGATTCACATAATCGTTTTGATATGAAGATCGAACATAGTCGATTCAAACAACGATTAATAATATCGAACTGTTTAATGTGGATGATCGATTTATATTGATCATTCCATTTGATCAATATAATCGATACTTATGATCATTTAGTAATTCGGTGCTCATATTCAATTTGGTATAAACAATGTGATTAATATAATCGATATTACTTGTCGATTCAACATGAATTTAATCTCAATGATTTATCAACAACATGATTAATGATTTAATATTTCAATCATAGATTATGTATATATAAATATTCATATATGTAATAATAATAAGAACATATATTAATATGTATATATACATATTGACAAATCATTAATCATGTTGATGATATAATATATAATCAGCATTACTTATACATATGATTTGATGAGATTACTCCGACCGAAGCTATAAATCATCAACACTCCCTCTTAGCTAGGGAGGAGGATCACAAGGTACTCATAGTAGAACTACACAGTGTAGTAGATATCATTATATGATATCAGGAGCAATGGTTTACAAATATCAACACTTATGATTCTCACCAAAAGCTCACCATATCCATTATAGTATGTGCACTAGCATCAACCATATGATGCCTACCATAGGGATATAGAAGATCGTGGCATACCCACAGATATTAAGCACTTAATATCCACCATGACATATCTCAACAATCCAACCTATAGATATCAACCTTATGATATACAATTGAAATTGTTTTAAGAGATATGAACTATCATGACATGTTTATAGATATCAACCATATGATATCTATCATGATAGACTGTAGAGTTATTGTAAAGTCGTCACCTTCCAATAGCTACTAGAAGTACATGTGATTATCATTCAAAAGTCGTCACTTCTTAATGATGCACACAGGTGCCCATAAAGTCATGTAATGACAAAAAAAGGAGTTTATATTAAACATCTTTAGAATATATTAGTACAGTAATAATGCTGAGACTCAAACTCAGAATTTACATTTCAATCATACCAAGCTTACCTTTGAAATTTTCTACCTTTGTTTTGGTGAGAGGCTTGGTGAGGATGTCTGCTGTTTGATCTTCAATACTAATACACCTCAACTAAATTGCCTTTCTCTCCACCATGTCTCTAACATAGTGATAAGGTATTTCAATATGTTTGGATCTGTCATGAAATACTGGATCTACTGAAAGCTTTATACAACTCTGGTTGTCACAGTGGATGATGGTAGGATCTAAGGATTGTCCAAACCAGGCTTGCAAAACTCGGCGAGCCATTAAAAAACTCGCGAGTAATCGCGATCCAGAATGGCGCGCGAGTTAATCGCGGAAATACTCGGCGCGATTTTTTCATATAGTCGCCGCGATTTTTTTGACAAATACTCGCCGTTAATCGCCAAAACCCGCCCGAAAACGCGGCACAAAACGCGAAAAAAATGTGAGTTAAGTCGCAGGCAAAAAAAAAACCTAAGTCTTTATTCCATTTCGTGCGACTCCGGAAGGCAAAAAACGCCATGCGATTTCTAGTAGGGTTTGCATTTGCACGCACGACCAGGTTTTTACTTGTTTATTCGTGATCTTTTTGTATTGTTTTATTTCGAATTCACAGTCATTTTAAATTTTAATCGAATGACTGTGTATTACACAGTCAAAAAGACTATGTATTGTTTGCATTTGCACGCGCGACCAGGTATCTTTTTGTATTGTTTTATTTCGAATTCACAGTCATTTCAAATGACTATGTATTACACAGTCATCATTACATAGTCACAGTCATTTCAAATGACTGTGTAATACACAATCATTAGTAATTACAGTCATTTCAAATGACTTGTGTATTACACAGTCATCAGTCATTTGAAATGACTGTGTAATACACAGTCATTTGAAAATGATTGTGTATTACACAGTCATAGTCATTTCAAATGACTGTGTATTACACAGTCATCATTACACAGTCACAGTCATTTCAATTTTCAAATGACTGTAATACACAGTCATTTCAAATTTTCAAATGACTGTGTATTACACAGTCATCATTACACAGTCACAGTCATTTCAAATGACTGTGTAATACACAGTCATTTTCAAATGACTGTGTATTACACAGTCATCAGTCATTTGAAATGACTGTGTAATACACAGTCATTTCCAAATGACTGTGTATTACACAGTCATTACAGTCATTTCAAATTTTCAAATGACTGATGACTGTGTAATACATTAATCATTAATGTACATTGTAATTAATGACTGTGTATTACACAGTCAATTGTGAAATGACTGTATAATACATACTCATAGTCATTTGAAATGACTGTCAACTGTGTAATGTCAATGTGTATTAAAGTATTTCATTTAAATTTAAATTTGAAGTTAAAAATTTAAAAAATACACAACCAATTAAAATTTTAATTTTAGATAGTCATCTATTAATAGATGACTGTAAATAAAATACAGTTATACAGTCATTGTAATTTTTGGATGTTCGTGATTTTTTTTGGTAACAATGTTATTTATCTCTAAATGTTGTCTCTCTTTTGCTAGGTTCTTTTCCACATCTTTTTGAAAGAAAATGGATTCAACTTCTACAGTTAAAGTTGGTGGCAAAAAGAGAGACCCTTGTTGGAAACATGGGAGACCAGGTCCAAAACAAGGAGATGTTTTTTGCAACCATTGCAAAAAAATTGTAAAAGGTGGCATTAATAGGTTCAAATATCACCTTGCAAAAATTCAATGCCGAGATACCACAAGCTGTACGGAATGTACTGAAGAGGCTATGAGAGATGCAATAGCAACGCTTGAAGCATATGATCAAAGGAAGGCAACAAAAAAGAGAACAGCAGAGGCAATGGCAGCCCCAAGGGCAGATTTGAGTTCCATAGGGTCACATACAGATGTGGCGACATCTGGTTCTTCCCTTGGGCCACAGATACGAGCAAAGGGAACTTTGGACAGCAACATGGAAAACTTCTTTATTCCACGTAACACTCTTGGTGCACAACCTAGATTGCTTGGCACTACATGGAATAAAGAGGCTCACCAACAAGCCAAGGTGGCGTGTGCTAGATTTTTTATCTACAACGATGTTCCGTTCAATGCTATTTCTAGTCCATCTTGGGACCAATTGGTCACCGCGTTGACTGTGGCAGGTAAGGGGTTCAAATCCCCAAGCCGTTACGAGGTAAGTGGACCGTTATTGCAGGATGAGGTCCAAAACACTCATGCATTAGTGGAAGAGCAAAGGACTATTTGGGAAAAGAATGGCTGCACCATTCTTTCTGATGGATGGACAGATGGTAGGAATAGGACAATCATCAACTTTCTAGTTGCTTCAGGAGGACAGTTAGTATTTTTAAAATCAATTGATGCCTCCAATGAAGTGAAGAATGCGGAGACCTTGTGCAACATGTTGGATGAGGTGGTGATGGATGTGGGAGTGCAGAATGTCATCCAAGTTGTGACTGATAATGCAGCTGCATATGTGGCAGCCGGCAAACTTCTAATGGCTAGACATCCGACATTATTTTGGAGCCCTTGTGCTGCCCATTGTCTTGACTTGCTCCTTGAGGACATAGGGAAACTAAGTTGGGTAAAGAAAGTGGTTGAAGATGGAAGGAATATCACCAAATACATCTACAATCACACATGGGTCCTGAATCTTATGAGAGAGCACACTGAAGGTAAGGATCTTGTGCGGTTGGGGGTCACACGCTTTGCTACCAATTTCCTCACCTTGCAGAGCATACTTGCTACATTGCCCAACCTGAAGCGGATGTTCGTGAGTGAAAGATGGTTGGGGAGTCCTTATGCTACAAAGCCTGAAGCAGAGAAGGTTGTGATTGCCATTTTTGATACTAATTTTGCCAAGATAGTGGAGGAGATCATCAATGTAAGTTTTGAAACTTTAATTGATGATTTATTATTTAATTTTCTAATATTTCAATCTGCTGATTTTGTTAGATTTTTTATATCTAGGTGTCGGAACCGTTGGTGAGGGTGCTACGAATAGTGGATGGGGATCATAACTCCATGGGGTATCTATATGAGGCCATGGATAAGGCCAAAGAGGCGATTCAACACTTGTATGGGTCAAACAAGACCAAGTATGAACCCATATGGCGCATAATTGATCGGAGGTGGAACCATCAACTCCACCAACATATTCATGCTGCTGCCTACTTCTTGAATCCCAAGTTTTTTTACTCTCCGAGTTTCAGAGCAGATGCAGAGGTTAGAATTGGCCTTGACACATGCATTCGGAGATTAGTTGATGATGAGATCCTTCGAGACCTGATACTTGATGAGTTGCAGAGTTATAAGAAGGCCTTAGGGGAATTGTTTTCTTCACCTGATTGCAAACGTAGGAGAGCCACCTTACGACTAGGTAAAAAAAAACATATGTTTAATTTTTACCATTTATTTCTCTCTTTAAGATTATTGAAATCTTTACAAGTTATAAATCACATTTTGTATCCTTGCAGATTTGTGGTGGGAAGATTATGGTGCCACAACGCCTAATCTTCAAAAGCTTGCCATCCGCATATTATCACAGCCTTGTAGTGCTTCTGGTTGTGAGCGCAACTGGAGTGTTTTTGAGAACATCCACACAAAAAAGCGCAGTAGGTTGACTCAACAACGCTTGAATGATCTTGTCTATGTGCGGTACAACATTCGATTACATGAGAAGAAGGTGCTAGGGCAAGATTCACATGAAGCACTTGACTTGGATGACATTGATCCATATGCAGCAGAATGGGTTGCTTCTCCTGATGATGTTGATAATGATTTGGATCCATTCCTTACTAATGAGCAGCTGAGTGAGTTGGAGAGGGCAGGAGAGGAATGGGATGCGGAAGTGGCAGCACGTGAGGAGGAGCAGGAGGTTGATCATGCAGCAGAGGCACCTGTTAGTGTTGAGGATGTTGCCACTACTTCAGCACCACCCACCCAGCGGCCACAATCTGTTTTGAGCTTTAGTCGTAGACGCAATTTATGATTTCTTATTTTCATTGATACCAAACTTTGAACTTGATATGTAATCAGAATTTCAGAGGTTCTTGTTTTGTGGTCTATGACTATATAACTCTGTGAGACTGTCACTATGATACGTTGATATGTATTGAACTCTTATTCATATGTTGCACTTGATTTTTGGTTTATGCTATGATACTTGCATTTGTTGCTATGTATTACCAAAAAAATTTGATTTATATATCATGGAAATCATATATGTTATACAAATTTGGTGTAAATGTGTGTTTTTGAATTATATATATAAAAAAAATGTATTTTCAAATGTTCGATAAAGTTGCCGAGTTTTGCTGAGTTTTTCGCCGAGTTTTGGTGAGTCCCGAGTTTTTAAATTTTTTTGGCCTTGCCGAGTTATTGCAAAATCCGAGTTTTTCAAGCTTGGTCCAAACCATAGTTTTAAAACTCGTGGACTCGCCACGGACTCGCGAGTCCATGGGAGCCACGAGTCGACTCGCTAAGGACTCGCGAGGTGAGTCCTTGGCAAGTCCATTTGAAAGACTCGCGCGACCCAAAAAAAAAGTCATGCAAGCTTTAAAATTGAGTTTTTTTTTAAAAAAATTGCCGTCGAAAAATATAGGGGGAAACCACACCGATGGAAGTAGGGAAAATTTAACCTCCAAGTCTAATTAGGCTCCATATAACAGCATAATTAGCATTGAAGAAATCTTGGTATTATACATTTTAGAGTTGAAAGTTTGAAACTATGAGTATGTGACATGTGTAATGTTTCAATTATGGCTCTTATGTTCTCTAAATGCATTAATTTCTTTATGGTTTTTTGTAAAACTATTGTTTTTTTTTGCCGAGTCTTTCACGAGTCCGAGTCCAAATTTTTGGTTTGCCGAGTTCGTGGCGAGTCCGAGTTTTTAAACTTTGGTCCAAACAATCCTACAAGGAGTTTTCTCAACCATACTGCTCCTCGTGCTCCCATAGATGCCGCAATGTACTTTGCTTCTGTGGAGCTCTGAGCAACTGAAGATTGCTTTTTGCTAAACCAGGATATCATAGCTGATCCTAAACTGAAACAACACCCTGATGTGCTTTTACGATCCACCACACTTCCAGCCCAATCTGAGTCTGTATATCCATATAAGTTTAGATCTACATCTTTATACTTTAAACCATATCCAATTGTTCCACGAAGATATCTCAAGATGTGTTTTGCTGCAACTGTATGTAATTGCTTCGGTTCACACATGAACTGACTGAGTGCATTCACAACATAACAAATATCTGGTCTAGTATTGACCAAATACATCAATGATCCAATCATCTGCCGGTAGAGGGTGGAATCTGCTGATTCAGAACTTGTAGTTGCCTCTCTTAACTTGTGTAAGTTTGTCTCCATGGGAGTGGACATAGGCTTACAATCCATCATTCCAAACCTTTTTAGAATGTCAATAGTGTATTTTCCTTGATTTAGGATAATCCCATCAGTCTGCTACCATACTTCTAAACCAAGAAAATAGTGTAGAAGCCCTAAGTCCTTCATGTCAAATTCGTATGCAAGGTCTTGTTTACACTTGATGATGAGATGCTTTTCGCTTGTGATTAACAAGTCATCAACATAAATGATAAGAATTAACATATCTCCATTTATTACCTTGAAGTAAAGGTTCGGATCTGCATCATTCTTTGAGAAGCCAAGTCCTGATAGATAGTGATCTATCCTTTCATACTAGGCCCGAGGAGCTTGTTTGCGCCCATATAAGGCTTTCTTCAATTTGCAAACATGAGAATGTTGTCCATGCACTACAAATCCTTCAAGTTGTTTGAGATAGACTTCCTCCTCTATTACACCGTTTAGGAATGTAGTTTTTACATCCATTTGATGGATTTTCCATCCCTTTGATGTAGCAATAGCAATCACAGCTTTGACAGAAGTGTATCGGGCAACAGGAGCAAATGTCTCTTCATAATCAATTCCCTCTTTTTGAGAGAAACCTTTGGCGACAAACCTTGCTTTGTATTTTTCAATACTTCCGTCTGCAACATGTTTGATTTTGAAAAGCCACTTAGAAGACACTATTGATTTGTCCTTAGGCCTAGGCACAATGTCCCAGACATCATTCTTGAGAATACACTTCTCTTCTGTCATGGCTTCTTTCCAGGCTTGATGTTGGAAGGCTTCTTCAACAGTAGAAGGTTCAAAATTTATGATTTCACTCATTAGTGCAATATAGCTGGAGAATCTATTAGGTTTTTTACTTTCCCTGAAAGTTCCTTTTGGAGCTGCATAATTTTCAGCCTCCTCAATCATCTTCCAGGCCCATAGTGGTCTTTTCTTAGTCACAATAGTGTCTCTAGGTTCATCCATATGGTCCATAGGTTCAATGTGGTTGTTGCCTTCAATTGATTAGTCTCACTTTGAATCTCGGAGGAGTGATCTTTTTCACTGTATTGAGGGGATTCATCATCTGTTTCATTAACATCCTTAGATCTTTTGAATGCAACATCCTCTTCAAATATTACATCCTTGCATAGTTCAATTTGTTTTGACCTGGAATATAGACTCTATAGACTTTAGAAGTTTCACTATACCCAACAGAGATTCCCTTTTTCCCAGAGGGTTCTAATTTAGATCTTTCTCCTTAGGGATGTGAATGTAGATAGGACAGCCAAAAATTCTTAAGTGACCTATGTCGGGTTTGATTCCTGTGAATGCTTCTTCAAGAGTTTTGTTATCAAGAAAGGAATGTGAACATCTGTTTTGGATATACACATCAGCACTAGAGGCTTCGGCCCAGAATGAGGTATGAAGGTTTTGGTCATGCATCATGGCTTTGACTACTTCTACTATAGTTTTGTTTTTCCTTTCCGCTACCCCATTTTGTTGAGGGTTGTAAGGAACAGTTAACTCACTCTTAATCCCAGAATTATTACAAAAAAATTTAAAGTTTTCAGAGATGTATTCCCCCCCATTATCTGATCTAAGGGTCTTTATACTTTACTTGATATATTTTCTACTAAAGCCTTGAATTCCTTAAATCTTTTAAGGACTTCATTAGACTCTTTACACTTTAGAAAATATATCCATGTCTTCCTAGGATAATCATCTACAAAAATAACATAATACAAAAATCTTCCTAAGGAGGGTACTGACATAGGTCCACATAAATCAGAATGAACAATTTCTAATACATTTTTGGATTTACTTTCACTATTATGAAATGTGCCCTTGGTATTCTTCCCTAAGGCACACCGTTTGCAGATTCCTTCATGTTCTTGAGTCAACTTAGGTATCCCTATCACCATTTTCTCTATAGAGGGTAAAGCACGAAAATGAAGATGCCCTAATCTTCTATGCCATAATTCACAAGTGTTAGAAGATTCATGAATAAGTGCTTTTGAAGGAGAGGTGCAAAGTTTGTACAGGCACCCATGTCGAATTCCAATGGTGTGTGCCTTCTTGATGTTTGAGTTCTTAGGCCAGGCTAAGACTTTTCCATCCATGAAGGTGATTCTGTATCCCTTGTCTTCAAGAGCTGATATGGAAATCAAGTTGTGTTTGATGCCTGACACAAATAGTACACTTGTTAATTGAAAGGCGATGCCTGATTTTAGTTGAATGGTACAGGTTCCAATCACATTCACTGGGTAGTTTGAATCATCACCAATTGTGACTTCCTCATCAGACTTTTCTATCATAGTGTCTAAGTGCTCTTTGAATCCTGTTATATGTCGGGATGCCCCACTGTCTATTACCCAGGTGTTAAGGCTGGTTGATACTTGACTAGATAGAGCTGAGTTGAATACAAGCCTTTTAGAGTTTGTGTTGGCCTCACTGACTTCGGCAATAGAGGCTTGAGGCTTAGGTCTGTCAGGACACTTTACAACAATGTGACCATATTTATCACATCTAAAGCATTGTACTTTAGATAGGTCCCTCTTCCTTTTGAATGACTGCTTCCTAGTTGAGTTCTTACCTCTCCTCTTCTTGGAGTTATTCCTCTTTCCTCTTTTGTGAGATTGAGAGTTTAGGGCTTGCATCTCTTCATTTTAGGAGTTAATTCCAGTCCCTCTAGTGATCAATCTGGATTCTTCTTGTATACAATCAGTTTTCAACCGATCAAATTTAGGAAGTTTGGATTGAGCACTAATCCCTTGAATAAACAATTCCCAAGAAGTAGGAAGCCCATTGAGTGCCAACATGGTCAACTCCTTGCTATCGAATGTGTGACCAATTGTAGATAGTTGGTTTCTTAGCTCTGTCATCCTCATGAAATATGAAGTGATAGTTTCACCTTGGTTCATTTTGATGTGGTGGAGTTGCTGTTGTAGAGCAAGAACCTTGCTAGTGTTATTTATCTCAAACATGTTCTCTAGTGTTGAGAACATTAGATAGGCAATATCTAATTTTGAGATAATAGGAACAAGAAGATCTTTTACTCCATCCACCAATAGTTTCATAGTTTTATTATTATTTCTTGTCATAAGAGTTTTTCGTCTTCTTCATCAGGCATGGGTAAGGCCTTTACCAAAAGAGTGTTCAATTCATGTTCCTTTAATGCGAGCAAATTTCTAAACTTCCATGATACAAAATTTGCAACTCCTTCAAGTCGATCCTCAAGTCTAACTCCATTCACCATTTTGTCGAACATAGAATTCTAGAATCTTTAATGGAGGTTAGTTGTTTCCCTTTTACAAATCTGACCAGATCTTTTCTTCAAACTAGCTCTAATACCATGTTAAAGTTTGGATCAGATTTGATATGTGAGTAATTTTAAATTTATTTCTATTACTTGGTTCACAACTAAGCTATATGACTATGAGCTCTATGTGCACGTTGCTGCATGTATGAAGAGAAAACAACTTAATTCATAAAGTATTTGTTGGATTGCAAATGAAGGAGATCAATGTCTTATTGGCTTGCACTTTCGATTTCTGTACTTACCTTTTAGAATTGATCTCTATTATGATATATATATCACGGTATAGGCATGTCAACGAATAGACATGCCTCTACGTACGTGGAGACATGTCTCTTCATTGAGACGCCTCTCTGCATACTGATTCATATAACCGTTTAGCAAGATAACGATTCACATAATCGTTTGTTATTTATTAACAGCAGGTAACGATTCTCATAATCGTTGGTTATTATACATATGATTTGATGATATTAATCCGACCGAAGCTATAAATCATCAACAGTTCAAACATTTTTATAGGTAGAGGCTTGCAGGACAGCAGTATAAATTCAACATCGTAGTCCTAATCAAATCCTAGACAACATGACTCTAGGAGAATCTTTTTCAGGTATCAAACCAGACATTAGTCACCTCAGCATTTTTGGATGTCCTGTCTATATTCATGTTCCAAAAGAGAAAAGAACTAAGTTAGAACCTTCACGAAAGAAAGGCATCTTTGTTGGTTATAGTGAATCTTCAAAAGCATACAGAGTCTACATTCCAGGTCAAAAGCAAATTGAAATCAGCAGAGATGTGTCTTTTGATGAAGATGTAGCTTGCAAGAAATCCAAAGAGTCTAACATGGAATCTGATAGAGAAGACTTTGAGCCTCCTCAAGACATAGATATGGCTGATCCGGATTCACCTTCAAAGATTCAAAGCGAGAATACAGTTTTAGAAGACTCTGTTGATCCTGTTGATCCAATTGATTCTATAGATACTTCTGCAAATCCTAGTAATATTCCAGCTAATAGGAAAAGACCATTGTGGGCTCGGCACACTATGGAAGAAGCTGAAAAATATGCAGCCCCTCATGGCACCTTCAGAGAGAGTAAAAGGCCTCATAAGTTTGTAGGATATGTAGCTTTGATGAGTCACTCTATAGCATCTGAGCCTTCTAATTTTGAATAAGCCTCTAATCAGCAAATGTGGAAGGATGCAATGATGGAGGGGTATCAATCCATTATAAAAAATGGTGTGGGATATTGTTCCTAGGCCTAAAGGTAAATTTGTTGTTTTTTCTAAGTGGTTGTTCAAAATTAAACATGCAGCTGATGGGAGTGTAGAAAAATATAAAGCAAGATTTGTAGCTAGAGGTTTTTCACAAAAGGAAGGCATAGACTATGAAGAGACTTTTGTACCTGTAGCACGTTACACTTCTATCAGAACTATTATTGCTATTGCAGATGTTAAAGGGTGGAAATTGCATCAGATAGATGTAAAGACAACATTCTTGAATGGTGTAATTGAAGAAGAAGTTTTTATTGAGCAGCCAGATGGATTTGTGATCCATAAGAAAGAATCACATGTATGCAGATTGAAAAAGGCCTTGTATGGCCTTAAGCAAGCTCCATGTGCTTGGTATGAAATAATTGATCAGTATTTGTTGAGTTTGGGTTATGATGCAGATCCAAATATCTATTTCAAGGTAATTGATGATAAAGCCTTAATTTTAGTTCTATATGTTGATGATTTATTTCTTACTGGAGAGGATGATCTCATTGCTAGATGTAAGAAAGAGTTAATTTCTGAATTCGAGATGAAAGATCTTGGTTTGATGCATTATTTTCTTGGTTTAGAAGTAGAGATCTGATATAAGTGAATAACATTCAAGCATATAGCCACTGTACATTATACAAGTAATTGGTATGAGATCTAGATGTTTATGCATCAATTTTCTTATATGCATTCATAGAAATTGACTCTAATAAGATTTATACTTGAATTATGTTTCTTTAAATGAATATATATATATACAAGCTCAAGTGAGTTGTGGCATAAAAGATTTGGTCACCTAAATTTCAGAACTTTGTCTTCAATGGAAAAGGTAGTTGTTGGTCTTCCAAAGCTGAATCAAAACCATGAAGGTGTTTGCAAGGGATGTGCTCTATGTTAGTTGTAATGATCAGATTAACAATTAATGTGCAGAAAACAAAATGCACAGTAAGAAGGACACACAACACAACTATACCCTAGGGAAACCTCCCTCTTGGAGATGAAAAACCCAGCTCAATTCTCAGATCATATTAATCAATGAATAGTAGGTCTCTTTACAACTAGCTTCAGCACATTAAGCATTTAGCACATCTGAATTAGGTGAGCATGTAACTTATTTGTAGTCACCAATGGAGTTCGCTGATGAATTGCAGACCTG
Organism: Cryptomeria japonica; assembly: GCF_030272615.1. Classification (NCBI taxonomy): domain Eukaryota; kingdom Viridiplantae; phylum Streptophyta; class Pinopsida; order Cupressales; family Cupressaceae; genus Cryptomeria; species Cryptomeria japonica. Next base: position 328,249,695 of record NC_081413.1, on the reverse strand, counting down.
AAGGTGAGTGTGCAGACCCTGGAAGATAGTTAGCTGCTACTGGAAATGCTTCACTATTTCAGGGTTATGAATTGCTGTCCCTTGAACCAGTTTGCACACCTTGAGATATGATTCGCTGTCCTTGTAATGTGAATCGCTGATGCTTATGAATGCTTCGCTGATAAATGATCTTGCTGAATGCAGAAGTTCACTGAATGTATATGATGAATGCTCTCAACAACTCGAATATATAGGAGATAATACATTCTAATTTCCCTCTTGGTCAGCCGAGACAATTTTCCTGCGAAGAAGAATAGGTCTAGGTTAAGTACCAATTACATATGAACACAAGTTACATGAATAGGTCTTGACCTATTTTGTGTTCACAAGTTACACATATGTAATTCACCCAAATAGGGCCTGCCCTAATTCAAGTAACATAATATCCAAAATAGGCCCATACACAATAAATTTTAAGGCCGAAGGCCACATTAAAATTTACCAAGCTAGGTCGGCCCAATCAAGGGATATGACCTAGATACATTTTCAACACTCTAGGTAAAAATGTTAAGAGTACTTTTCATAGTACTTTGATTTGTGTGGCCCTATGTCAGTTGCTTCCCTTATTATGTTACCTTCATTGATAACTTTTCTCATAAGTGTTGGATTTATTTTCTTAAGTCTAAAGAATCTGATCAAGCGCTATCTATTTAAAGATTTTAAAGCACTTGTTGAAAATTTATCTAACAAGAAGATAAAGGTTCTAAGATCTGATAATGGGGGAGAATATGTTTCTGGTTTATTTCATAACTTTTGTATTGAAGCTGGGATTAAGAGGGAGTTCAGTGTCCCTTATAATTTTCAACAAATGGTGTAGCTGAAAGAAAGAACAAGACAATTGTTGAGGCAACGAAGGCTCTGATCCATGATCAAAGTCTTCAAACATTTTTATGGGTAGAGGGTTGCAGGACAACAATATACATTCAGAATCGTAGTCCTCATCAAATCCTAGACAACATGACTCCAGAAGAATCGTTTTTAGGTATCAAACCAAACATTAAGCACCTCAGGATTTTTGGATGTCCTGTCTATATTCATGTTCCAAAAGAGAAAAGAACTAAGTTAGAACCTTTAGGAAAGAAAGGCATCTTTGTTGGTTATAGTGAATCTTCAAAAGCATACAGAGTCTACATTCCAGGTCAAAAGCAAATTGAAATCAGCAGGGATGTGTCTTTTGATTGAGATGTAGCTTGCAAGAAATCCAAAGAGTCTAACATGGAATTTGATAGAGAAGACTTTGAGCCTCCTCAAGACATAGATATGGCTGATCCGGATTTACCTTCAGAGATTCAGAGGGAGAATATAGTTTTAGAAGACTCTGCTGATCCTGTTGATCCAATTGATTCTATAGATACTTCTGCAGGTCCCGGTAACATTCCAGCTAATAGGAAAAGACCATTGTGGGCTTGGCACACTATGGGAGAAGCTGAAAAATATGCAGCCCCTCGTGGCACCTTCAGAGAGAGTAAAAGGCCTTATAAGTTTGTAGGATATGTAGCTTTGATGAGTCACTTTATAGCATCCGAGCGTTCTAATTTTGAAAAAGCCTCTAATCAGCAAATGTGGAAGGATGCCATGATGGAGGAATATCAATCCATTATAAAAAATGATGTGTGGGATATTGTTCCTAGGTCCACAGGTAAATTGTTTCTTCTAAGTGGTTGTTCAAAATTAAACATGCAGCTGATGGGAGTGTAGAAAAATATAAAGATAGATTTGTAGCTAGAGGTTTTTCACAAAAGGAAGGCATAGACTATGAAAACACTTTTGCACTTGTAGCATGTGACACTTCTATCTAAACTATTATTGCTATTGCAGCTTTTAAAGGAAGGAAATTGCATCAGATAGATGTAAAGACAACATTCTTGAATGGTGTAATTGAAGAAGTGTTTTTTATTGAACAACCAGATGGATTTGTGATCCATAAGAAAGAATCACATGTATGCAGATTGAAAAAGGCCTTGTATGGCCTTAAGCAAGCTCCGCGTGCTTGGTATGAAAGAATTGATCGGTATTTGTTGAGCTTGGGTTTTCTCAAAAATGATGCAGATCCAAATATCTATTTCAAGGTAATTGATGATAAAGCCTTAATTTTAGTTCTATATGTTGATGATTTATTTCTTACTGGAGAGGATGATCTCATTGCTAGATGTAAGAAAGAGTTAACTTCTGAATTCGAGATAAAAGATCTTGGTTTGATGCATTATTTTCTTGGTTTAGAAGTATGGCAAAGACCAAATGAAGTCATATTCAGTCAACGGAAATATGTCATTGATCTTTTGAAAAGATTTGGTATGTTAGATTGCAAGTCTATGGCAACCCCCATGGAAGCAAATCTGAAAATGTTACATGAGGTTGCAACTAGATCAGACTTAGTTGATCATACTATGTATAGACAATTGATTGGATCTTTGATGTATTTAGTCAATACAAGGCCTGACATATGTTATGTTGTTAACACTCAGTCAGTTTATGTGTGAGCCTAGACAGATTCATTTTGTTGCAGCTAAACATATATTGAGATATGTGCGTGGTATAGTGGGATATGCCCTGAAATATACTTCTAGTGAAGCTTTGAAATTGCAGGGTTTTTCTGATTCAGATTGGGCAGGATGTGTTCCTGACAGGGAAAGCACTTCAGGATATTGTTTCAGTCTAGGTTCAGCTATGATTTCCTGGTGCAACAAAAAACAATCATGTGTTGCTCAGAGTACAGTTGAAGCGGAATATGTTGCAGCTTGTGTGGTTGCAAGAGAAGCAATGTGTCTTCGCAAATTGCTTGCAGGTTTGTTTGGGTAGCCTTTGGAACCTACAGTGATTCTTTGTGATAGATCCAAGCATGTGGAATTAAAATATCATTACTTGAGAGATAGGGTTCAAAGGAAAACAATGGATCTCAAGTACATTTGCACTCGAGCAAACAACGGATATCCTCACCAAGCCACTTCCTAGAGTGAAGTTTTGTTATTTCCGAGACAAGCTTGGTATTATGGAGAATGATGCTCTTGTTGAGAGAGAATCTCAGCTGTAATGAATCTTTTACATGTTGTTAATGAGTTCTTCTCTGTGAAGGAGAAGTTCAAGATGAAATCCCTTGTAATGCACTTTTCTCTAAGACAGAGAAATTTGAGGTGAAAGCCCTTGAGGCTCTTTTCACTAATGGGAGTAGCCATAGTGAATGTCATGTTGAGAGACTCCATGACAACATCACGTTGAGTGACTATGTGATGAGAGCTTGTGTTATTTCACTCAAGGGAGTAGCCATGGTGAACATCATGTTGAGTGAATCCATGATGCCTATCATGTTGAGAGAATCTGTGATTAATTTTTGTTGTGATTGTCATGTTGAGAGATTCCATGACTTGAATATCAATGAATGATATCTCCCTTGTTAAGAGGGAGTGTTAATGTGTGTAACTTCGTGAGACATCATTTCATACAATGTCTGTGAGATTCGTATTGTTGATTGTTCGTGATAATTCTGTTTTTTTAATATCCATCACCACATATGTATATGTTGCTCGCATCTCTTCGTGGAAGTATTGTGTGTTGGCTGCTGTTACATCTGATCTGGATTCCATGGAAGTATTGTGCATTGGCTGCCGTTACCATCCGATCTGGATTCGATCTGTTGTCCTCTTCTCTTGATGTCGGTTATGTAATTGTCGTCTTTCCCTTGAGTGTGGTCTTTCATCTTCACTCCGTGGAGAGTTATTATTCTTCAATTCATTTTATTTATCTCTATGTTCCGACTGTGATTGAGTTCAGGCATTCTATCTATGTTATGTATTTTGGTGATTAAGTTCGAAGGAGGTATTCTTCAGTAGCTTCTGTGTATTGCTCGATCCTTTCTATATAACCTTTGTATGAATGATCGATGTGCAAGATATATATATATGTTGTAAAGGAGGATATATGTGGTATGCATTGTAGAAGTCATTTTTGACTTATTCGGTTGATTGTTAAATTGATAACAATCATATCTTACTAAGTGTATCAGTTTTGTATCAGACTTGTTTTGATAATAAAGATATTTTTAGTGTGGCTGGGTTTTTCACCCTTAGGTGGAGGGTTTTCCCAGGATAAGTTTTGTGTCTTTGTGTTCTTGTAAGAATTCTTGATTCTGATTTCTGAGTTTTTTATCTTTCTGGTTCTAAATTTAACACAAGGAAAGGATCGATGAAGTAGAGATCTGATATATCATATAAGTGAATAACATTCAGGCATACAGCCACTGTACATTATACAAGTAACTGGTATGAGATCTAGATGTTTATGCATAAGTTTTCTTATATGCATTCATAGAAATTGACTCTAATAAGATTTATACTTGAATTATGTTTCTTCAAATGAATATATATATATTCTGTCCCACATTCAATTACATGCGAAGTTGATGGAAATAAGCTAGGGAGATGCAGTTTACCAGTTCCCCCAAGCTAAGTATGCCACCTCAATGGATGGAATTGTCTTAGTGGGGCGTTTCTGCCGCTTGTGGGCCAAGGGGTGAGCTGACTTAGTGGGACGCTGCGCGCTCTTGGGCTTAGTTGGGCCGAGCAGTTTATTGGCACCCTTTCAAGGTTCTCCTATCAAACTAAACTATGATTGGTTAGGGGGTAGTTAGTTAGTAATGATGCTTATCGTTCCATATGATCTATTTGTTCACTAATCCATGCATTTATTCATTGATTGTTAAGTTTATTAATGATTAGATGAAGTTACTTTACTATGTTATTGCTAAAAGATAAATTATATTGTTGAAATTGTCAATTTGGGCAAAATTAGGTCTATACCAATTTGGTGACATTACATATAGTGATTCCCCAACTGATGTATGTATGTCCAGCGCTGATCTTGATGATATCTCTTTCCCTTCTATGCCCATTCCTTGTTTTCATCTCATAGTACTCAATGAAAGATGTGTCACAGAAAATTGTTGGACTTAGAGCATTATACTCTGCATGATACCTTGCCATCTCATTCTCTTGTCTTGGTGGTGATTGTTGCTCCTCTTCAAATTGATCCTCTCCTTCTCTTCGCAAAAAAATGGTTTTAAATGTCTTCATAGAAGGATCGATTGAGACTCTATCATTAGCTAAGTAGCTACCTTCTGCAAAATTTTGATTGGATCTACCAGCACTTCATTGTTGATTCATTCCTCTCACAGCTCGAACTGTTTATGCCATGGAGTCTCTCATGGAAGACTAAAATTCCTTGACCAACTCCCTGTTTTCATTTCTAATGATTTACTAAATTTTCACTTCTTCACTTCGGTCACCCAAGGTTGTTTCTTTCTTTTTCTCCCTTCACTGGTATTTTCCCTATCACTCCCCTACATGAATCTTGTAAATGATGTTCAATTTTCCATTCAATATGCAAGTTATATTCTAGTTGATATTATCTTGTTCTATGTATTATCTATTTATATTATAAATCTGACTATCTTCTTTTGTATGGCAGGTGAGAGGAGCATTTATTGATTTCGATGCCCTTTCTCACAAATGCCATTTGATATATATATGCAAGCTGGGTACGATCAAGCAATGCCTTGACCGGTCATGTCTTTTAGACATGACCGATCAAGACATTACTTGGTCGTGCCCCTTTGCTAATCGCAGTGATAACAAACGGTGTATGTTTAACAACCGATACCAATCGGTGTATGTTTATCTTAACAACTGATACCAATCGGTGTATGCTTAACTTCACAGCCTGATACCAATCGGTGCGTATTTACCTTGCCACCTAATATTAATCGGTGCATACATAACCCGATATCAATTGGTGCAAGCTTATATTGACACCCGATACTAATCGGTGTTTGGTTGATCCGATAATCATTTGTTTACTATTAAATATGTTAACCGATATAAATCGGATTGCATTGGTTAGCCCAATTTAATAATTGGTGAACACAAATAATGTAACCGATATTAAATCGGGATTCTATGCTATAGGATGATTATTGATAGTTAAGCATTTAATCGAACTAAGTAGATTGATCATATACGAATGAAGAATGGTTATCAAATGAAGGATTAATAGCTTGAAGTTTTTCATCATAATTATCGATAGGATAAATGATTGAATGAGAGACTTCATTTATCTCTCAGTCAATCTTTTATCTTACCGAAGCTATCATGCATTAACAAATCAGCTACACAACTTTCCCACAGGCTGGCAAGAAAAGATTTCTCTGATACCATTGAAATGTCATTGGGCTGTTGTGTGCTGTGATCAAGGATTTTATAACTGATTGGTGTTATAATTGGTAAGTTACTCAAATAAATTTACAAAATCATAACCAAAATGGACACCATTCACTCACTCAAATGACAATTATAAATCATCTATTGTCAAAGATGAAATTACATGTGCATACTAGTGCCCATAACAATTCAGAACTCACAAAATCATTATAAATCTGATACAGCCGCTGTTAGAGGCAATTATGGTTTGGCTGCAAATGTTAATAAGCTGTCCCAAGCACTGTTAATGACATGGAAACGTATTCAGTCCTCAATTTACCAGTTAAAATCATACCTAGTTTGAACTCCCCTTTTGGTTGGCATTGGTAAATGAAATTTAACTGTTATTGTGACTAAAAATAGGGCTGTTGCACCTCTTTTACTAGTTCGCCTTATGATCTCCAAGGGATTTTTAAGCTAAAACTGATTCGCTAATTCCTCAAAAAGGGAAATCTCCTACAATGATGTTAGGGTATGCCGGCAGCAGGGTTTAAACATCCAAATACCTTCAAAAAAATTCCAAAATCCTTCAAAATGGTGTGCACAAGGCCTTCTCTAAGTCTGATGTTACAGCATGCTGGCAGCAGGATCAAATCATCTAAAACACCTCCTTCATTGCCTTTTGATCTTCCACAATGATAGGAGCCAAATCTGATGCATGATCTAAGCAGATATCTCCCAATGTTGACGTGTATAGCTATGGGACTCTCCTTAAGGGAGACGACTTCATCCAAATAAGCAATTAGCCTTCGGCTTTGCTTATTTGCATCTAGCGATTATTTTCTATATACATTCATTTGTATGAGCCGACTCTATTAACAAGAGTGATTCATTTGTTATCACAAATATAAATATTATTAAGGGAGCCGACTGGATATATCTCCACCACCCTAATGCAGAGTCATTTTGGTTCGAAGTGTGCCGACCCTTGATGGAGAGGCACCTTTGATAGGGTATAAAGGGAGATATGTTCTCCTCTCCTTGGATCGAATATACACAACAGATTGTAGAAAGACAACAGCAGTTCGCTCATTCACAGCGGATCATATAACTTCTACATCAGTCTGATCATCTACAGCGATCCACATATACAGCAGTCTGCACGTCTAGAGCAGATCTACAGCAGATCATATTAGACCGATTCATATTCATTTAGCTTCAAGGAGTGAAGCCATTTATCTTGTAAAGACATCTTGCTATTTGACACATATAATAAAAGATCTAGTTGCTGGGTTTTTCCCCTCATGTTGGAGGGTTTTCCCAGGGTATATGCTGTGCAAATTTGATTGAATTGTCTTATATCTGCATACTATTAATCTGATCATAAAAAGAACACCCAAGGGCACTCCTTTCCTAAAATCAACTAACTCTAGTTAACGCATTTGGAATTTCTTGGGGTGGAAATGCTCAAAAAGAGGCCCGGGGTTTCATCCTCACATCTAAAAATCAAGGATCAAGGATTTTTTTTCCTTGATATGACTTGTTAATCTCAAAGAACTAAAAATTTCATCCAATTTGCATCCATTCAAATGATCCCCTGACTTGTCTTTATACCTGATTTGAATAGCTTGCATGGCCCAATTTAAACCCCATTTTAAAAAACTTGAAATAGGGCTGTTGCACCTCTTTTAATAGTTCGCCTTATAATCTCCATGGGATTTTTAGGCTAAAACTGATTCGCTAATTCCTCAAGAAAGGAAATCTCCTACAATGATGTTAGGGTATGCCGACAGCAGGGTTTAAACATCCAAATACCTTCAACCTACTTCCAAAATCCTTCACAATGGTGTGCACCAGGCCTTCTCTAAGTCTGATGTTACAGTATGCTGGCAGCAGGATCAAATCATCTAAATCACCTCCTAAACTGCCTTTTGATCTTCCATAATGATAGGAGCCAAGTCTGATGCATGATCTAAGCAGATCTCTCCCAATGGCACTCCTTTCCTAAAATCAACTAACTCTAGTTAACACATCTGGAATTTCTTGGGGTGGAAATGCTCAAAAAGAGGCCCATGGTTTCATCCTCACATCTAAAAATCAAGGATCAAGGATTTTTTTTCCTTGATATGACTTGTTAATCTCAAAGAACTAAAACTTTCATCCAATTTGCATCCATTAAAATGATCCCCTGACTTGTCTTTATACCTGATTTGGATAGCTCGCATGGCCCAATTTGAACGTCATTTTTAAAAACTTGAACTTTAGCATTATTTAAATTTATATTTTTTTTGCTCTGTATTTTATTTTATATTTTTTTATTATATATATTTGTATTATATTTTATTAATGTTCAAAAGCACTATTTTTAAATAATGATAAAAACAAGATTAGTGGCAAGAAAAAGGGACATGATAGGAGCATACTCTCCATGAGTGCTAATCCAACTTCTTTACAAATGGAGAATCAATCTAGCAAAAGCCACAACAAAAATCCCAAAGGAATAAGAAGAATAATCCCTAATGAGAAAAGAAATCTCAAAAGCCAAAAGGAAATATTCTTTCTAAAGAAGACTTCGATGGAGAGGAGTTCTTGTATGTTGTAGAGGCACCCACACCTCTTGCAACACCATTCGCATGGCCCACAAACACATGACAAGTGAAAAAGATCAGTTCATCAACTTCAACTAATTGAACTTCAAATGGACAACTCTAATAGGGAGATGATATTGCTTATTAAGTCCAGTGCATTGGTGACATTTCACTACCACTCATAACCCACAAATGTTGACTTACTAAGATTCTTTTTGTTCCAAGGCTCGCTTAAAAAAAAAGAACCTCTTGTCAGCAAGTCAATTACTTGAGAATAACTTGAAAATTGAGTTTGGTCAACAAGATGGTACGAAGCTCTGTAATATGTTGAATAATCTATTATTCATTATGTTGATTACTTTATAAATCCTTGAATCAATTTTAATCTCTTTATTTGCCTTCTACATGTGCCATAACGACCAATGCCAATTGTAGTGGTTTGTTATTTAAGTTGAATTCCTTTTTTGGAGTAGGTTGTGGTCTCAAAGCTTAGTTCAAGCTCAAATAAATAGGCAAGAATTTTTGAGCTTATAGCCTATCTTTTCCATTTCCTTGAGATTATTGATTTTTTAAATTAGTTTTTCTTGCTCGGTTAATATGCACATATTGCAAACATAATATATTTGCTTCCATATAAATTTTACAGGGGAGAAAAAAAAAATTACACAACTTGTGTAGGTTAGATTTATTTAAAATTGCAAAAACTAAAATTTTTTATAGCTAACTCCTCCAAATTTACATTTTAATTTCTCTTTTATAGTGCAAATTAATTTGGAGTTTAAAAAAATAAAATAAAGAGCGGATTCAGATCTAGATCCTATAGATGCCAATTGCAGAGTACCCAGTACCAAGTCCAAGGGCAGTGGTGGAAGCATCAGTTTAAGTCCAAGCTTTCATGCCAGGCTCCCCCCAGCCCCCCTAACCTTCTGGTTTTAGGAGCGAGAAAACTACTGATCCTGTTCCCAGGGCTGTTTCTATCAGAACCGCCCACTACTTTATTATTTATCCACTAGCTTTTAATGGAAGGGAACCGAAGGAATCAATCGCTGCAGGAGAAAGCCATCCATTAGAGATGTGTTAACAAAAAGCACCAGGGGTGGGCCCATGCCAACATTTGCTTTCCATTGTAATCCACTGTTTTAATTCATATTCTAAAATGTATACAGAGTCAAGAAACATGTTTAATTTTGATATAGTTAATCATAATACATTTTAGTTTCCAATTCCATCTGTGACTTTTGTTGCTGTATTTGCAAATAAGATCATTATTATTAGATACTGCATTCAAAGCAATGTCTTCATCAAGCAGCATTCCATTTCCAATTTGTACAAGAACTTGCAAGTGAATTCCATCATATAAAGAATTCGGTGATTATTTGCAGATAGAATTATGCTTGAATCTTATCCTTAAAGTTTTCTTTTATGTTTGCTGAAATTCAGTAATTATCATTCTTTTAAATAGATTAAAATGTATAGAGTCAAGAAACATGTTTAATTTTGATATAGTTAATCATAATACATTTTAGTTTCCAATTCCATCTGTGACTTCTGTTGCTGTATTTGCAAATAAGATCATTATTATTAGATACTGCATTCAAAGCAATGTCTTCATCAAGCAGCATTCCATTTCCAATTTGTACAAGAACTTGCAAGTGAATTCCATCATATAAAGAATTCGGTGATTATTTGCAGATAGAATTATGCTTGAATCTTATCCTTAAAGTTTTCTTTTATGTTTGCTGAAATTCAGTAATTATCATTCTTTTAAATAGATTAAATTGGATTCAATTGTCAATAAAATTCCAAAATGAACCAAATTTAACATACAATCCCTTTGCACCATGCAATTGATTAGTATATTTGTAATTGAAAAAAATTATTATTTGGCGCAGTATTTTTATTTTCAAAATTATCAATTTTCTCAATGCAGATTGTATTTTAATGGTCAGTGATAGGAGGCTTCTTGTTTTCCAGTGTTTATGTTGCTTATTGAAGAAGCTGCACTTCTAATCACCCTATTTCACATGCATGAAGCTGTCATTGAATTTGCAGTCTGTGTACAATGTGCATACAAATGATATGCACAAACTGCAAATATATGAGTAACTACCTAAATTAAAATGACAGCATGGATACACCATGTTTTAAAAATTGAAGCATACTTATTTATGTTTGCACAGTCATATTGCATACCTCAAACAAATAAGAATTTGAAGATATTGTCTAATACTTTGGCTACCAACCTGGCAACGCATGTGCGTGTGTTGAGCCCCAATATACTCCTTCACCAGTCTGCCACTTCCTACTTCCCAAAGCTTTACTGTAGAGTCCTTCCCACAAGAAAGTACATATCTGACCATCCAAAAATGTAACCATAGGATATTATGTTATGCATAACTGAAATAGGATTATGCAAATGAGGCCAAATGAGAATTCACATTTCACTTAGCATTGAAGTTGCATCTTTTCAGACATTTTAATTTTCTTTGAACTTGAAAACAGAAGCTGATTGTAGAAGGGAATAAAACACAAACAAAATACAAACGACATACAAATATAGCTATTGTGCAGTTTCTTATTCAAGTGTGGCATGTCCTGAACCTAAAGAAAATACAAATAGTAAATTGTAAATACTTAAGTCAGATTAGCCAAACAAACCTCAAAACCAACAATGAAATAACCTGAGTTTTTACTATTTGTCTGGTGACGTCTAGAAACTCAGCATTTTGACATCAGAGAAAGTAAACCCAAAATGGGCATTTAGCATCATTTTCTCTAAGTTCAAAATCAGATATTCACAAATGTGAACAGGTGCTGAAAATACAACGGCCAAGAAATTTAAAGAATAATGATTATATTATATTTTCATAATGTAGTAACCCTCTCTGATATTTTTTTGCAAATTTCAGTTTTTTTCATTTGTATTTTTTTGCAGTATTGAAAAAACAATATAACAGCAAATAACAACGTACAGCTCTGACCCAACTGAAGTAGAGGCTAAAATCCACAAATAATAATAATGAAATATATTTTTTTATTATATAATGCAGCTACCAGAAAATACCTTGAATATTTAAATAATATTAAAAGTAGATGTGATAAAAGCCACTTGCAAGATTAAAGATATTTGCTAAGCTTGAGTTTGGCTGTACAGCCACTCAAGCGAATAATATCAGCAACATAAAGATGCAAATCCCCTTTTTTTTATTAGTATCGAAGCAATAACTATCGTTTATATGGCAGCCTCATCGAGCATTAGCCTTTGGGAACCTGCATCCCTACTCAAGGAAATATGGTGACCCAAAGAGGAATATATGGTGTACCGCATATCCTTGAATAAAATGTATAGCTTTTAAAAGAAAGATGTGGCAGCTCCTTCCTTAATTCAAATGTAAATGCTTCCTTTGAAAATGTTACAGGCCCTCTTCAAAAGTTCAGCAGCCACCAATCAGTGATATAATGACTATCAAATGAATCACCCACCATATACAATATTATATTATTAGGCTTTGGGGATGTATGACTAAACTTTGGCAAATAAAAATGGTTCGAATATGTTCAATACAGAATAGCCAACAATATAATAGCTGAAAGTGGTATGGCTGGCTAGGAAATGGAATAGCCACAATAAATAAAGATTTGCCACTTAAGTAACAAGGAAAATATAATATTCCGAAAGCACTCAACCTGAAATGTATATTAAAATAAAACCTTCATACACACTAAAATCCCGTCCACAGATTGAAACTGAAATATTAAAAACTTTCAGCACACAAGTGACTCGTGAATGGAACCATGTCAACTGGAAAAAGTTAAGGGTTTTTCTCCTCCAATGTGGAGATGGGCAAAATGTTCAATCTCTATAGGGTTTGTGTCATGCCCCTAAATCAGATCGCAATCCCTGTTAGTAGCAAGCCAAAGGAGTAGCAAGCCAAAGGAATAATAACAGAAAGGGCTGACTAAATATGAAGATGATTAAAATCACACTACTTTGTACTAGGGCCGACTTTGTATATATATATATATATCCTCAAGGCTGACTCCCCTTTGAATAATAACAAAGAACATGTATTTAAGAGGTAGATAGGTGCGATTACCTCCAGGCAGCAATCTCATTATTTAATAAGGAGCAGCGGTAGAGTTTAGAGGGAGAAGCAGCGATTAACAAGGCAAAGATCAATATAATTCCCAAGGCAGCAATTAAGGCATCAATTATTATTAACAAAAGACAAGGATTAATAAGTGTTAACAAAGTTATGTCCTTTTAAAGGAACGTTTCAGAAGGGTCTCTCTCTCTCTCTCTCTCTCTCTCTCTCTCTCTCTCTCTCTCTCACATAGGGACATAAAGATATAAATGGGTCAGACCTGTTTGGGGAAGAGCAGACAGAAATTAGGTTCTGAAATAGGCAGATTGATCTGATGAAATAAGATCAGATGTTGATATAGATACATATTACTATTGTCCAGAAAATTGTCTTATTAACAAGACTTCACAATTTTCTATAATCATGAAGCCCGATTTAAGGGATTAACCTTCGTCAATACTCTTTCCTTTGCTGCGAACCAAAAGACTCCACAATCAGCAATCTTTAGTCCTTAACCAATTCTTAAGCACATCAGTCACGATGCTAATGAAGGGACATGCAGTTAGTCTTGAGGAGATAGCGGATAATGGAGAAGACAACACTCTTAAGAAAAGGTAAGTATTGTGAATCATTCATTGTCTTCCCTTGGAGACTATATAGATGAAAATCCATTTAGTGGAAGACATTGATCAAGGACAAATCTGATATAAGTGAAATCAGATTCAGGCATACAGCCATTGGGTATTACACCAGTGATTTGGTATGAAATTTAAGTAGTTTGTGCAATCAATCTTTCTATATGCATTGATTATAATAAGGTCAATACTTATATTATATTTCTACATATGTACATGTATTTATCCCATAATCAAACAAGTATAAAGTTGGAGGAAATAAGCTAGGGAGATGAGGTTTTTTGGCTCCCCCAAACTAAGTAGACCACCCCAAGCAATGGAACTAGTCATAGTTGGGCGTTCCTGCTGCTTGTGAGTTGAGAGGCAAATAGATTACCCCAAGGGATGGAACTAGTCATAATTGGGCATTCTTGCCACTTGTGGGCCAAGAGGTGAATAGATTACCCCAAGGGATGGAATTGGTCATAGTTGGACGTTCTTGCTGCTTGTGGAATAAGAGGCGAGTTGCCATGATCGGATGTTGCACACTCTCAAGCTTAGTTGGGCTGGACAGTTTACTAGCACCCTTTTGAGTTTTCCTACCGAACTAAACAATGATTGGTTATAGGATAGTTAGCTAGTTATAATGCTTATCATAACTTGTTCACTAATCTATTTATTTGTTCATTATCTCTTGAATTATTAATGATTAAATGAATTTACTTTACTATGTTATTGTTAAAGGATAAATTATATTGTTCAAATTGTCAATTTGGGAAAAAATTAATCTATCCCAATTTGGGGACACTACAGTTTAATAACAATAACAATGGATGCCCTTTTCCCTTTGAATCTCTTCATTTATATTCTCCATTTTAAATTTCAATTTATCTTTTCCAACTTAAAAACACATCTCCAAAGGTATTTGAAAACACTTTTTAATCAAGTATTTCATTAGGCCCACACTAAAAGAATAATGATAATGATATTTAAGTCGTCCCTTTACAAAATTATAAAATAGAGTCATTAGACCACTTAAAATATTCTTATTAATGCATTTCCCTAACTTTATCCTTAGCTTATGGGAAATAAGAATAAGCGTTGGTCACCTAGATAAATTAAACCAGAAAAGGGGCCATGACACAAAAAAACACCATATCCTCAATAAAAACCAATATTACAATAATTAGACTTGGCTCATATTTTGCAAGTTGATTTTTGACCTAAACTTGAACTCAATGCTCAGACTCGGCAAAGACTCTGCAAATTGAAAAATTCATGAAATATAGAGATTTTTTAAATTTTATAACTTCTATTATCCACTCTTCAATAAATAAGCTTTAATGACACAATAAACTAATCAAATGGAAGCTACTTTAATCACATACACAAGTATATATCGATCACAAATGTACAAAAGCAGATTTTAGTAAAACAAAATTTTTATGTATATAGATATTGTCAAGTGTTTTAGGCTACATTACCCAGGGACACGTCCTTGGGTTTTTTCAGGTGTCCCCGTCCCGACGACGTCCCTATAAATTCTGCATATTGATAGTGAATTTTGACAATGAATTCTATAAGCAATTTCACTTTGACTCTCAATTTAACACAAATTTGGCCTAAGAATTCATCTAGTTCTTATATGTTAAGGTTCTCTAACGTATATGTACATGCTTTATCCATTTTTTCATATGAATATTTTAAATTTCCCTATATATTTTAATTTTCCCTATTTTTCTATAGTCTTCCCATTTGCTGCCCCCTAGCCGTCCCCAAAATTGGCAACAAAAATCCCTATCCCGGAAACGTGTCCCCACGTCCCCTATTGTCCACGTCTTGAAACTCGGGGTAACGTAGGTTTTAAGTGTACAAATCTCATGAATTATGACATCTATGACATAAATAAACAAAAAAAAACAATATGGAATCATGAAATAAGGTAGAAAGGAGTTTGTATCCCTCATCCTAGCATTGCTAGCTCTATGTGGAGTCATGCACTTATATCTCAAACAAGTCTACAAATATTGTTATAGCCTTAAGAGCATTACTTAAGATGGGGTTTGACTTAGCAAATTAGAAGTATAAATATAATTTAATTAAAAAAATGTTGAAAGAACAAAAAAATAATTCTTTTCCATCCAACATGGCCCAATTTTTTTATTTTTTTTTAAAATTAGAGTAGGGATTTTGGGGTAGAGTCCCCAACAAGGTAAAGAAGCAATGCCCCTTTTGGGTGTTTGGTGGCAATGCCCTTCACAGGGTCTAAGGCATGAACCTAAGGCACTCCCTCTCGCAGTATAAAGTGAGATCGATTGACAAGGGCCCCGCCACTAAGCACAAATTAAAGCCTTTGTGACCACAAAGACCTTCATAACACATGCCATTATTCATAATTTGATCACTTTTAGCTATCCTTAAAAGTCCTCCAAACCCTTCAAAAAATGCTTGGCTTTCATGCTTTTATGTTTAACTATTTTTAATTTTTCATTCTTTTTTAATTTTTCCTAATTTTCATATATTTTACATTATATTTTGTCATTATGTATTAATTAGCAATCTATTTAGAGCATCTCGTTGAATTTTTTGTAGTAACCATATATCGGTCAGTTTTATTTATAATCACATTGTTGCATAACAGTCATCATTTACAAAGTTTGACATCAGTTGAGGTGGTTGTTAGCTACCAATCCATTTATATCAGATTTTGGCATTTTATCTCTACTATTTTGTAATTGATTTTGGAGTTGTCTGAAATCAATATATAGTAGTTTTAGTATAATTTGCAGCATTGGTACATCCTTTAGTAAAAAAGTATCAAGTGCCAGAAATATTTAAATAATGAGATAAATCACATTTGGGAGCAATAAGGTTTGTTTAAACTATGAAGTGATTCTAATTTGTAACTTTCGGAAAGTTCATGGGAAGGATATAAAAGAGGGCTAAGGGGATCTCTTGAGATCAGAGTTACCCGAGGATGCGTCCTCGACCTGAAAAACCCCCGTCCCCGTCCCGGAGACTTGGGGATGGCCAGGGGATGTTTCCCCCCGTCCCCAAATTGCCCTGTATTTTGAGGGGACGTCCCCGAAACAGGGGGACGCCTACCCTAGCTCTGGGGGATGTCAGTACGTCCCGGGGACGGCTGGGGACGGCTGGGACGTACCCAATCCGTCCCGGGGATGGCCAGACGTCCCCCATATCTAAGGCCCTTAAAAAATATTAAAAAAGTTGTATTTTCAATTTTTTATTTAAATTTTCTAATATAGGCCCCTTATTAATTCTAATTGTTATTAAAAATAAAAAAAATTAAAAGATACCCCCGTTGAAAAATATGGGGGGAAACTACGTCGATAGAAGTAGGGAAAATTTAACCTCCGAGTCTATTGATATGCATATTGACAATGTGAATGAATTGAAATTCTAATTTATGAATGCATAATTGCATATTGTCTATTGAGTATTAACAATGTTGTATGTTCAAAATTTACATTCTAAAATGTTTTCAACTTTTCATAGTATCATACACATGCTATATCCATGTATTATTGTTTTCATATGAATATAATGTATGAATGCATGCTTTATCCATGTTTTCATATGAACATTTAGAATTTTGAAATTTTCCTATATATTTTAAATTTCTCCTATATTTTATATAGCCATCCCCCGCCGTCCCCAAATTTGGCAAAAAAATTTGTCGTCCCGGAAATGCGTCCCGCCGTCCCCTGCCGTCCTGTTGACGTGGATGAAATCGCATTGCCGCAAACTCCATACGGCCAACGCAGAATAGAATAGCCGACTGATTATCCTACTCTCTCTTGAGATAAGGAAGTCTCTAATGCTGTTTTCTAAGTTTGATCAAAGGAGACTACCTCAAGGTTTCTTTTGTCAGGTCTTGACTGCGGGATCTCTCAGTGGCTTGATGTGTTTATGCTGGAAACACAAGGGGGACTTACGTTTAACTGGCAACAAGCTAGTCTGCTGTGATTCTCGAATTATGCAATAAAGAGCAAAAGGAAAGGTTTAGGAGATCTAAAACTAACAACACAGGTATGCGGGTAGACAGATTCAACATAACCAATTCCTGCTTGGCCAGAATGGAGTTTGCAGCAATGCGATTTCGTCCACGTCAACAGAATTGGCGCTAGAAGGAGGGCCGACCGCAGTAAATGCATGATTGTTTGAACTGCCAAAATCAAGATAATCATATCCGTAAAGAGTTATCCAAGACTTTTGTCCCTCCTTTGCGCACGCAACAGAATTGGCGCTAGAAGGAGGGCCTATGATGAATGTCTAAACAACTAAATTCGCATCATATAAGCCTGCATTTTCAAAGAGTAACTTTATAGCTGTTACCCTTCGCACGCAACAAAATTGGGGAGGGCGCCTTAATAGTTCCTTGCAGCAAGTTGAGTCTAATCGACCTTTTAAATGCTATATTTGGGATATGCAAGATCCCTGTTAAACCCAAAAAAAAGGCCAAAAAATCAGAAAACCAGAAAACACCAAAAATATTTCTGGGTCAGTATGTTGAGCCAGTCGCTTCATGAGGGCTGTTTGCAGTCCGAAATTTTTCAAATCCAGCAAGGGCTGAGTTTGCAGCTATATCCCAGGCAGCTGTCCGAATTTGCATCTTCGGCTCACTGCAGAATTCATGACACCACAGGGCACGATGAACTGAATTGCTTGACATTTTTGTCAAGGGTCGAGCTCGCATTACAGGGGCAGATATTCTTTTGGGATGTCCCCAAACCAGAGGCAATTGTACAGCCGGATATCCCCAGTCCTCCGTCCAGCATCGAAGAATTTACAAGGTTCAAGAATTTGATTGAGAATCAGTTTGGCCTCGAAGAGGAGTTATGCTTGGAGGACGTGTTGTCACCTTGGTGGTGCAGAATTCACCGCGCCCCACATTCAGAGTTCACCTGCTCGCTATGCATAGAAGCAATCAGTCAAGTCAAAGCCCAATTTGGACTACCGGAAGAACCAGAGGAGAGCATCACCAGCATAGTGTGGAGTGCCTACCTTGCTGCAGACGAGTATAGACGAATGCAAAATCCATGCAGCGCCGCACTCCCCGATGATGAAAGGATGGAGTTTCCAATTGCTAAGCAAGATGAATCGGTCAATCAGACCAAGGCAGCAAATGAATTTGTTATCCCTGCAACTGACGAGCACAGTGTGCAAGAGGACGATCAAGGGAGCTTTGTGGATCAGCCACAGGTTGAAGAGCAATTTGCAGCAGCCCCACAAATGGATGATGCAATCCAAGAGTCCGTCGAGGATGTTTTTGAGGGCCAATTAATTGAACAATCCCTGCTGTTTGAAGGCGTGCTGGCAGAGGTGCCTAAGGCTGCATTGTTCACACGATATGAAGATGCACCAGCAGACGATGCACCCCTCTTTCCTGAGTTCGAGTTCGGTTTTGAGATCAACTATCAGCCTGCGCCACCCAATGAAAAATCAGATGCTGATTTACATACACCAGACGCTATCGAGATGTTGCACCACCAATGGCAACCTCCTGATACAGCTGCTGAAACCTTCCCGTCGTACAACGCACCGTGCAAAACTCTGCATGACTCGGAAACCTGCCAGGTTGTTTCTTTCCCTCTTGCTGTTAATTCTGAAAATTTTGCGTTTAATTTTGAATATTCTGGAAAAACAACTTGTAAATGGATTAACCACGGACCTAATGAACTCCCTCAGCTAATAATTTTGCCCGATGTCCCTCAATTGATGATTTTGAAAAGATGTGCATCGTATTGAGGATATCTGGGTAGATCTCCGTACAGAAATGGAGGTTCTCAAGATGGACTATTGCAGGATTACTGTTGAGTTGGTTATTGATCTGAACCTGGTGGACATTCCACAAGGAATGACTGATGATGGGAATGTGCTCGATCCAGAGTATGTCTCGCAAAGGGTTGAGTAAGCCCCACTTCCTTTAATCCAATGGTCACATAAAGAATTCACAACCATTCTTGAAAGATTTCAGCCTATCTTGGCTAACACCAACACTTAGCTCAGAGGTAATGGTGTTAGACTCATCAAGATCAAGGTTGGAAAAGAAGATGACTCTACGGGGCCTCTTGGACGTAAGTCTGAGATTCAGATTGACAACAAAGAAGGTGCATCATCTTCAGGCACTAGGATCAAATTGCGGGTTAGTCGGGCAATAGTGCTTCCTCCTGAGGGGGCGACAGTTCGTGGGAAAGAAAAGTCCCGGCTTCACGTTCATGTGATCGATCCTAATAATCCAAAAGAAGGACAACAATCAGATGATGCTCCTAAATCACTAGCTTCAGACTCACCTCATGAGATTCCCTCCTCAGTTTCCATGGAGCTGCCTCTATCTCCTCCCGACATAATAGTGGAGTCTCCTCAGAATATCGTTCCTATTTCAGCAGTTGGCCACTTCTTGATCATAAACAAGAGAGTTTGCTGGAAATTCCCGAGGATACTCCTGCATGTATCCATTTGTCAGAGATTGATACCTATACTTCTGGCTTTGAAGAATTTATGAGGCAATCTTCATGTCCTTTGGTTACTGAGCAAACCATGGTCGCCATCCAAACAGATACTCCTCCCAAGGTGACCACGGCTATTCAAACAAAAACTGCTTCTCCTTTGCCTTCAGCAGCTACTAGAGGAGAACTAGTTGTTTTACCTCCATGGCTTCGTTCCTTTACCCCAAAGAGGAAGAAGCAGGAAATCTCTCTTGATGTCTTTGATTATCAACAACTAAAGCAGTCTAGGCCCAAGGTTGCTAAAAAAGCCAAGACAATCTCAAGAGTAACTATTGACAGCAACAAGATGAAAGTGGCAGAAATTGTTGAGCCCCTTGCGAATAAGCCACATGAGGAAATGCAAGCTAATGATTACAGGGTTACAAGGATAGAATTGGGTAAACAAACGCATGAAGTGGTCAAACATGATGCCCAACAATCCGTAGCCTCACTTGTGCAGCGGTATGATGAACTTCTAGCAAAGAAAGACAAGCTAGAAGAGGAGAATAGGCAACTTGTTGCAGCTCTTCATAAAATTACATAACCTGCTGGTGAAGGGAGTAATCCTACAAGTTCTTCCAGTTCACAAGAATCAATTCGAGGAGTTGAAAGAGCTGCTCAAAAAGTACAAGCGTTGGATTCTTGGGTGGATCAATTTCATGATTTGTGTGCTCAAGTGTTGAAAGACATTTTCCAAATGATGTCTAAGTTGGAGACCATTGAAGAAAAATTGAATCATACCTCCGAGACTTTCAAACAGAATTTGGAAAGGGTTGAAGGTAGTTTGACAATTTGGCGCACAATGCCCCAACAACAATTGAGTGTTCTCCAGGAGCATGTGATTATTCCTTCCAGGGTCATGTACTTGGAATTTGAAGAACTTCTAAAGAATAAAGCCCTTGTTCTCAAATCCCTCATTGAGGAGATTGATGATGCAATGAGATTGCGAGTTGAAGTATTCCAAGATGTTGTTTCCCACTGTGAGAAGGCCTTTCGCAATATCATGAGTCAGAATGGAGAGTTGATACCAGAAGAAGTGCTTGCAGATTTACAAATGAAGATTCATAATGAGTGGAGGAGCGAACAATTTTCAGCTGCCTCAATTCAGGTTTTGATGAAACATCAAATCTTTTTGCATGAAATCTAGTCCACTTTGGAGAAGAACGACTCTATGCTTCTTCGATGCCATGACACCATTGTGAAGACCATGGTTGTTGCCAAGAACACTCACGAACCGAATCTTGCTAAGCTACGAATGATCATCCAGAAGTCCGAAGGATTCATGTCTTCGCATGTTGCAGCTTAAGTATTTTTCAACAATTAGTTGTAGTTTTCCAGAATTGTAATTTGTTAAGGAATTAGATCAGAGATAGAGAAGATAACAGACTTACTATATATTAACAAGGATGGACTTTAACATAAATTACTGCAATGAATATTGTTCTCCTCGATTTATACCTAAGTATAAATCTGTAACATTAATCCTTTATTTAATGTCGACAGTTTCTGGGTTATTTGATTGCCATGGTGATTGATCAACATGTCGATACTGTCGATATTCTTTGGATATGTATAGGGAGACGAAGAGCCATGCCCACGTAGGGGCATGACTTCTACGTGGCTTTATGCCACGTAGAGTCACGATCCTACGGGGACATGATCGTCCGTCTCCCACACATTGCATCGGTTGACTTTAACTAATGCAACCCAATAGTTATCGAGATTATATCGATCATGCCATTTAATATCTATGTTTTATTAAATATGCACATCTTTATATATATCAATGTATATATATATTGATTTTATTCAATCCGATGGAAGCTATACACTTAACACTCCCTCTTAGCAAAAGAGGATTGAATTTCATAATTGAGTTTTAAGGAGCAACATTCTAGATACATAGATTTATTTGACATGCTCATTCATTCAGAATATTTACTAATTAAATACTTCATATCTCAGAGAGATAGATTATCTGATATCCAACACTCTGGGACAACAACTGTTTGAAGTCTTATCAGATTACTACCTTGATTCTAGTGACAATTATAACATGTTATTATCATAGGTGAACCAATTTTAGTATCATGATATCCGACACATTCCGGGACAGCAAATTAGTGTAGTCGATCATGATATAGTTGTTATTATAATTTCCGACATATTTCGGAACAACATTTAATGATAACAACTGAATAACTCATCATAGGGAATTTAGTATCAAGATTTCTGGCACATTCTGGGACATCAACTTAATGTAGTCAATCTTGATAACAGATCAGGCTATTGTTAAAGTCGTCACCTTACAATAGCGATCTTACACTCACATGAAAGATCATCACCTTTCATGACACAACACATACATGCAATATTGCATCCAAGATATTCATGAATATTAAATCATATATGAACAATATTAATATTAGAAATTTCCATTATAATTTAGTCATACCAAGTTTACCTCTAAGGTATTCCACTTTCAATTTTGCAAGAGGTTTGGTGAATATGTCGGCACTTTGCTCTTCAGTGCTGATGTAGGTCAATTTGATGACATCTCTGTCTACCATATCTCTTATGTAATGGTATGGGATCTCTATATGCTTGGATCGATTATGAAAGACTGGATTTACAGAAAGTTTGATGCAGCTTTGATTATCACAATGAATCATAGTGGTGTCTAGTGGTTTCCCAAATAGTCCAACTAGCAATTTCCTTAACCACACTGCCTCACGTGCTCCCATGGAGGCAGCCATATATTCTGCTTCAGTGGAACTCTGAGCAACTGCTGACGATATTCTGCTAAACCAGGATATCATAGCTGATCCAAGACTAAAACAACACCCGATTGTACTCTTACGATCAATGGAACTACACCCAGTCGGAATCAAAATACCCTTGGAGTTGTATCTCTACATTTTTGTACTTCAGGCCCAATCCAATAGTGCCACGCAAGTATCTCAGAATGTGCTTAGCTGCCATTAGGTGAATCTTCTTAGGTTCGCACATGAAATGGCTTAACAGATTGGTAGCGTAACAAATATCAAGGCGGGTGTTTACTAGGTACATAAGAGAACCAATGATTTGTCTATAATATGTAGGATCCGTAGGTTCTAAATTTGCTGCTTCACTTTTGAGCTTATGAAGGTTTGTTTCCATTGGAATAGAGAGAGGTTTACAATCTATCATACCAAATCTGGTCAGAATATCAGTGGTATATTTTCCTTGATTTAGGAAAATATAATTCTCTTTTTGCCATACTTCTAGGCCCAGAAAGTAGTGCAGTAGGCCTAGATCTTTCATATCGAATTCAGACACAAGATCTTGTTTGCTTTTTTCAATGAGGTGATCTTCTCCTGTAATCAACAAGTCATCAACATAGAGAACAAGTATTAACATGTCACCATCCAATATTTTGAAGTATATGTTGGAATCTGCTTCATTTTTGGAGTATCCTAGTTTGGAGAGATAACTATCTATTCTTCCATACCATGCCCTGGGAGTTTGCTTAAGGCCGTAAAGGGCTTTTTTTAGTCTACACACATAGAGGTTACTATCCTGTGTAGCAAAACCTTCAAGTTGTTCTATGTATACTTCTTCCTCAATAATACCATTCAAAAAAGCGGTCTTTACGTCCATTTGGTGTATTTTCCACTTTTTGGAAGCTGCGATGGCAATGATTGTTCTTACGGAAGTATATCGGGCAACTGGAGCAAATGTCTCTTCGTAATCAATTCCAGCCTTTTGAGAGAACCCCCTGGCAACGAATCTGGCTTTGTGTTTTTCAATACTACCATCTGGTGCATATTTGATTTTGAATAACCACTTTGATGAGACAACTAATTTGTCTTTTGGTCTAGATACAATATCCCAGACATCATTCTTTAGTATAGATTGGTATTCCTCAATCATTGCATCTTTCCAAGCTTGACATGTTAAGGCTTCTTTAATATTTGATGGTTCAGATTTTGTAAGTTCGGTCAGGAGTGCAACATAGCATGACTGACTTCTTGTTTTCTTATTCTCTTTGAAGATTTCATCAGGTTCCACATTATTGTCTTCAATCATCTTTCTTGCCCATAGTGGTCTTTTCTTGTTGTTAGGATTTTCAGCATTCGCGAAATTAGGTGATTGAAGTTCATGATTTTCTATGCTATTCTCCCTCTGATTCTCAACTGTAAGATTTTCATCTGATTTTGTGGTTTGATCATCTTCTGTACTTAGACAAAGTTTATAAGCAGCATCTTCTTCAAATTTGACATCTCTACTGATTTCAATAGATCTTCGCCCTGGAATATAGACTCTATATCCTTTAGTGGTTTCACTGTAGCCAACAAATATGCCTTTCTTCCTGGAGGGTTCTAGTTTGGTTCTCTTTTCTTTAGGAACGTGAACATATACGTGACAACCAAAGATTCTTAGATGGCTTAAATCTGGTTTATTTCCTATAAAGGCTTCTTCAGGTGTTATATTCTCTAGGATTGAATGAGGACATCTGTTTTGAATATTCACAGCTGTATTTGAGGCTTCAGCCCAAAATGAGATATGTAGATTTTGATCATGCATCATATTTTTAGCGGCTTCGATGATGGTTCTGTTTTTTCTTTCTGCAACTCCATTCTGTTGAGGATTATAAGGTACGGTACACTCCCTCTTAATCCCAACAGAGATGCAGAATTCTTTAAAAATTTTAAAGATGTATTCACCCCCATTATCTGATCTTAGGGTTTTTATTTTCTTTCCAGTTTGATTTTCCACTAAGGCTTTAATTTCTTTGAATTTTGATAACACTTCATTTGATTCCTTGAGTTTTATGAAATCGATCCAAGTTTTCCTAGAGTAGTCATCAACAAATATCACTTAATACAAGAAACCCCCTAGTGATGGTAATGACATTGGGCCACAAAAATCAGTGTGGACAAGTTCTAGTACAACTTTGGATTTGTGATCACTTGAGGGAAAGGACCTTTTTGAGTTCTTCCCTAGAGCACATCCTTTACAAGTTCCAACATGATCAGATTTTAGATTTGGTAATCCTTTGGTAATCTTTCCTATAGAGGGTACTGCACTAAATCGAAGATGTCCTAATCTTCTATGCCAGATTTCATTAGAGTTAGATACTTCAAGATTTAGAGCTTGTTTTTGAATATTACATAATTTGTATAAACTACCATCTCTAGATCCTATGGGAATAGCATTCTTTATATTCGAATTTTTAGGCCAAAGTAGAACTTTATCTTCATGGAAGGTGACACGATATCCTTGATCAGCTAGTCCTGAAATGGAGACCAAATTTCTTTTGATACCTAGTACAAAAAGAACATCCTTCAATTGTAGTGAAACTCCTGTTCTTAATTGAATTGAGCAGGTCCCAATTCCTTTCACAGGATAGGTAGAATTGTCTCCTATTGTAACTTCTTCAGTTGAATGGCCTTCAAAGGTTTCGAATTGATCTGTGAATCCGGTTATGCGTCGAGAGGCTCCACTGTCGATTATCCACATATGTTTGTTTGAGTTTAGTTCACTTGATAAGGCTAAGAAATATAGAGGATTCTCTACTTCCTTGACTTCGGCTATGGTTGCTTGAGCTTTCTTCCTTTCAGGACAAAATCTGTGAGTGTGTCCAAATTTATCACACTTGTAGCATTGAATCTTGGAGAAGTCTCTACTTTTGTGGTTATTTCCTCTCTTCCGTTTGAACTTCCTTTTCTTCCCTTTGTTGCTTGTGTTAGCATGTAGTGCTTGAATTTCTCCCTCTTTGTTTGGACCCAATCCTCTTGTGATTAGCCGAGATTCTTCTTGAGTGCAATCATTCTTGAGTTGATCGAATTTTGGTAGTGTCGGACGAGCACTAATGCCTTGAATAAAGGATTCCCAACTAGATGGTAATCCTTTAAGTGCTATTAGAGATAGCTCCAAGTCATCTACATTATTTCCAATAGTTGATAATTGGTCTTTTAACTCTAAAATCCTCATGAAATAGGATGTAATTGATTCTCCTTTGTTCTTGGAGATATGCATTAATTGTTGCTTTAAGGTGAGCAATCTGCTTGCATTATTTATTTCATATGAGTTTGAAAAGGTCTTGAAAATATCATAAGCTGTAGTAAGTTTTGAGATGGTTGGAAGAATGTGATCTTTAACAGCGTTGATTATGATTTTCTTAGCCTTGTTGTTATGTCTTTTCCAGGTTGTTTTATGTGGCTCGTGTTCGGGCATCTTAGTGTCTTGTTCTATGTATGCATCTAATTCGAGTTCTTGAAGAATTGTTGTTATTCGAATTCTCCATGAGACGAAGTTGGATGCTCCTTCAAGTCTATCCTCCACTCTAACACTGTTCACCATGATTGCTTTCCTTCGATTTTGAATGCAAGTTTGAAAGGAGTTGTCTTTATTTATTTCTCTACCAACTTGGCTCTGATACCATGTTAAGGAATTAGATCAGAGATAGAGAAGATAACAGACTTACTATATATTAACAGGGATGGACTTTAACAGAAATTACTGCAATGAAAATTGTTCTCCTCGATTTATACCTAAGTATAAATCTGTAACATTAATCCTTTATTTAATGTCAACAGTTTCTAGGTTGTTTGATTGCCACGGTGATTGATCAACATGCCGATACTGTCGATATTCTTTGGATATGTATAGGGAGACGAAGAGCCATGCCCACGTAGGGGCTCGAATTCTACGTGGCTTTATGCCACGTAGAGTCATGACCCTACGGGGACATGACCCTCTGTCTCCCACCCATTGCATCGGTTGACTTTAACTAATGCAGCCCGATAGTTATCGAGAGTATATCGATCATGTCATTTAATATCTATGTTTTATTAAATATGCACATCTTTATATATATCAATGTATATATATATATTGATTTTATTCAATCTGATGGAAGCTATACACTTAACATAATCTCTTAGTTGTAGTTTTTCTTTTGACAAGTTACATGTAAAAACTTTTTGTAAATTGCAAGTCAAGTCTTTACTTACACTGTTGTAATTACATGTAAGGGAACTACAAGTTGTGTTCAATTAGAACTGTAGTTGAAATAAGTCATAGTTAGTTATTGAATAAGTCTTGGTGGTTGAGAGAATCTCTCAAGTTAGTTAGGAACCTCCAACCTTTTTCTCAAGACTCCTCTTCTATAAATACCTGAGGGGTCTATTGTAATCTTTATCTTTTAGAAAGCAAGCAAAAACTCTTCCAAATTTACAGCAAAGAAGTCTTTGAGCTTTCATGTGTGAATTCAAGAATTGAAAGAAATACAAGAAAATTGCTCAAGCTTTGAGTCTTTGTGCTACATTCTTGAGCTTGTGTTCTATATTATCTTTCTTGCAAATGTTTCTTTAAGAGCTTAATCGAATTTGATTTGCAGTCTTTGTGCTGCAAGTATTGGAGGTTAATATAAATTAAAATAAATATTCTTTTGAGAGGAGCTATAAGACTTTGTGCTTGCACTTGTTCTTAAGAGAGTTTAGAAGCAGATTTTGTAAGAAATAGCTGTCTTTGAGCTTGTACTAGTTCTTAATGTTTTACGTAGAAAAGAATAAGATATTTCACTCTTTGAGTTGTTATAATTTGTTCTTGATAGCGTTAGTATAGAAAAGGGTAGATAGGACTTCACATATTTAAGACTTTGAGCTTGATATTGTTGTCCCGTCCCGAAGGAAGTGATGGAAGTCTTTGAGCTTTGAGGAAACTTCATTTCCTTTCTCTCATTTCATTTCACAAGTTGTTATTGCTGTTTTATATTAAATTGCTATCACTTTTCTGTGAAGAGAAAAGGATATTGCCTTTCTTGAAAGAAGAAGAAAGACTGTTGTCCCATCCTATTTTAATTTTAAGTTGTAAATAGATAGGGGGAGCCTTCCCTTAATTAGGAGAGTTTTACTTACACACTGTGGTTGAACCCACAATTTTGTATATTTCCCCAAGTGTACAATATTTTCAACCAATAGCTTTTGGCGACTCTGCTGGGGATCAAACGCATTCGGAAGCCTCACACTTTCATTTGAAGTCTAGTGTCTTGCTGATTTTTCAGAATTTTATCACTTTGGTTTTTCAGATTTCTCTAAGCTGGAAGGTTTGCGTGTTTATATTCGTCGTAGGAAGGGTGAAAGTTCTCAGGAAATATCTCCTGCTGAACGAGCTAGATTCCATTTGCTTACTAGTACATCCTCCCTTACACAAACCACAAGTTACCCTCCGTCAAGGAAAAAGAAGTCTATCCCAAGTGAAAATTCTCCTTTCTTTTTCAAACCTTTGATATCTTCATCATCTAGTATGGCTAATCCTCCTCCACCTCCTCCTCCCGGTCCGTAGGGAGCAGCTTTTGGTCCTTTAGCCTTAACCCCACCTCTTCATCCACTTCCACAAGGTTCCCGAAAAAATCTTCCCAAGTTCTATGGAAATGGAAAACAACATCCCGATGAGCATGTCAAATCTTTCTATATGGCATGTGGTGTTCTTGGAGTAGAACATCAAGATGTTGTTGTTCGCTTGTTCGTAGAAACTCTTCAAGGTATTGCAGCCGATTGGTTTTTCAATCTTGCTGCTGGTTCGATCATTTCTTGGAACTCATTGAGAGACAAGTTTGAGGAACGTTTCAAGCCCGCAGAAGATGAACACGCCTTGCTGGCCCAATTGACCCAAATGAAGAAAGATACCCATGAAGGCATGCGGGAATTCATTGCTAAGTTCAACAAATAAGCAAATAGAATTCCTATCAATTCACAACCTACTCCTGAGAATCTCAAGTGCTTTTTCATCAATACTCAGTTGCCGGAGGTCAGTTTCTTCTTAAGGCGAGCATCTCCCACTGATTTAGTTGTTGCTCAATCAATGGCTACTGAAATTGAGGACGATTTGATCCTAGCTGGTAAAATCAAAAGAGATTTTAATTGGTCCAAAGGAGGTTCACATATGGAGAGTTCATCTTCTGGTTCTACCGACCCAATGGTGCAGAAATTAGCAAATGAACTTCTTGCTTTAAAGAAGCAAGTATCTCAGAATTCCTATCCTATGCCATACAAGGATATCCCAAGACGGACGTATCCTAATGCTGCTGCCAGTTATGCTGCTAAGAATCAACCCAAGCTACCTCCTCCTCCTGAGAGGCTTGCGCTTGAACCACCTCCTTCAAAGGCAGCAATTGGTTATTATGAGACAGATCAAAATGAGTCTTCTTATTTTGATTATCAGTCTGATGATGTTGCTCTTCCTCAACAAGAAGAAGATGTAACTGGCGACTCTACTATACGCTATATGCACTATGTTGACTATGTTGCTGCTGAAAAGACTCATAGTCAAGCATTTGCCATGATGACAAGATCCCAGACTCGGTGTCATGTCCCCTCCATGATCGTTATATATATCCTAAATAAATCAATTATAATTATTATTAATTAATATAATAATTACCAACGAATGATTATTTGAAATTTATTTGTTTATTACATATTACTATTTAATTAATATTTATTACTAATAATATTCTTGAAATACTCAAATTAAAAAAAAAATTATTATGTTATAAACATTAATATAATATTACAACATGCACAGTTTACAGTCAGCAATGACAGCATGTTTACAGTTTACAGTATATTCTATTTTGACCTCACACCATTTTTAGACTTGGTAAAGGTGGCTGATTAGAAACGACGTCTTACTAATAAACTAATACAAGTCTTAATGACTTGTTCAAACGTAAATCTTTGACCAAACACCACATATGAAAAGTGAGATTCAAAATGAATAATGTGTTTTGACGTTAAAAGGAAGACAAAACGATGTTCTAAACAAACAATTAATTATAGGCAGCGATTCATTAAAGATAGCGACTCACTAAAAAGGTGTGTTATTATCCTTCACCAAGCATGGGTTAATGAAGAGAGGTGATTCTCAAATAGAATGGGATGGTGTTTTTATTTATAGAAACAAACTTATGTGCAAACGGTATTATAAACTAGGAGTTGCGATTCACTTTTAAATAATGTAGTTTGTTTATTAAAACAAATATATATCAAAAGTCACGTCTTTCTTAGGAGACACAATCCTTGTAAAAGGACATATGAAAGATATAAAGTGGCATGTAATGGAGGGGTGTGGGGAGAATGGAGGGAAGTAATTCTGAAATTATTTTTCAGATAGATTGAACAAATTGAAAGGGGGAATAAAGAGCAGATTGAAAGGGGAGGGGAGCACAATGATGTTCTTATGTAGAATTTTAATAATTATATAAATATTAACAATAGTATAATATTTTTTTGGAAACCACTCTGCAGTAATATATAATAAATCATATAATAAGTAATTTATTAATAGCTAATACTAATACACTAGAAATCAGTAAAGAACAAACTGTAGACTAAGTGAAGAACTTGTTTCATATTTATATGAAGAGTTTATGACAGACTTGTGAGAAGTCAGTGATTTAGTTTACAATACATTTAAGAGGAAAAATAATGAAATAAGGAAATAAGGAAAGACAAAGGCCTCTATTATTGTATTGTTTGGAACTCACATTCAGGTTCCAAACCAAATTAAGTGGATTTTAGTGTCTCTCTATTGTAATCACTATATATTAAAATTGTGATTCTAGGACAAAATATTAGAGGGTCCCATTAGGGGACATTACACTCGGTTGGCTCAACAAGATGAAGCCGCGAAAGTTGCAAGTGATTCTCAATCACCTGTTACTATCGCTAAAAGAGGAACACCGTTGCTCTATATTCCAAAGGATGTAGCAAAAAGTCAAGTAACAATAATCCTTCTTTTGTTTCTTCCGTTGATCCCAAGCCCAGTATGCCTAACCCCAAACCACAATCGGACAATGTTCATCCCTCCCTAACTGGTTCGTTTCAAGCTTTTAATATTATTGATCATGCTAGGAAGACCAAGATTCAAATGTCTGAAGTTGAATATTTACAAACTAATCCTGATCAATTTGATAGACTAGCTGATTTTGTTAAAAGTAAGGAAACTCGTCCTATACTTGAAAATACTACCCCTCAAGAACCCAAGAATTTGCCCAATCATTTGGTATCCATTCCATCAACTACTCCAGGAAAGATAGAACCCTTATATATTTCCCTGTCTTACAATTGAGCAATTGTGTCTTGGATTCTGGTGCTTCTGATAATGTCATACTTGCTAAGATTGCTCAAGCTTTGGGGCTGACCTTGACCAAGACTTTTGGTCATTGCTATTCCATGGAAAACAAACAAGTGCCTCTTATTGGGCAAATCAAGGATGCTCAATTTGCATTTGCAGCTTTCCCGGATAATAAAGTAAAGATGACTGTTTTGGTAGCCGACGTTCCTACATCATATGGAATGTTACTTGGCCGTAATTTTTGCAAGGATGTTGGAGGAGAACTCAACATGGATATGACCGAAGCAAGGATACCTGTCAAAGGTATTGTGCAGAAGTTAGTTCCCGAAAGAGAAACCAAGTACACGGTTGTCAAGTCTAATAATCCCCATGCTCAGATTCTTTTTGAATCTTCGGGTTTTGGGTATTATTATCTTCATATAGATGAAATCTCGGAGTTCGCTGAAGATTGCCTTCTACCAGCTCCGACATTTCACTACTTTTAGCAAATGGAAAATTTGCTGATATTGAGCAAGACCAAGCATCGGAAGATGGATCTTCAAGTTCATATATCATGGTTGAAGAAGCTTCATCTCGTTGCTGATGAAAATGATCCACTATCTACTCAACAAGAAGAGAGTTCATCTTCTCCTATGGAAGAAGATGACAACTTTTCTTTTCATAATGCATCCATTTTGGATGAAGGTAGCACTAGTCGTTCTAATGAAAATGACAGTTCAAATGATGTGTGGATTCTTGAGTTTGATGGTAGCTGCGCTACAAATGGATCCGGAGCTAGCGTAGTTCTCATATCTCCCAAGGGAGAGATCTTCCCTTATTCTTTTAAATTGCAATTCGCTAATACTAACAATACGGCTGAATATGAGTCACTTTTGTTAGGAATAAGCGTTGCATTGAAAAGAGGAATTAGAAATCTTCAAGCCCAGGGTGATGAAGAATTAGTAGTTTGTCAAGTAAGGAGTATATATCAAACAAGAAATGATAGACTCAAGCATTACTGTAATTTGGTATGGGAAAATATTGAAGATTTTGATGCTTTTAGCATCTCAGTTGTGCCTCGTGAGTACAATGACAGGGCTGATTCCCTTGTTGGTTCCCCATCTTGACTTTGTTCAAGATAAATACATTATTGAATTAATTTGCAGACCCAGTGTGCCTGACAATTGGGATCATTGGCAGATTTTCAATGATGATAAGCAGATTAATAACTTCCTGCAAGCAGAAGATGGTTTCAACAACCTATACTTCGAAGGGAGTAATTCTCCTTCCTCTTCGTCATCAGATTCAATGTCTGAAACATCATCCGAATCGGATGAAAATTTTCTTCAACTGAAAGGAAATAAAATTCCCATGGGATTGGTTTCTCTTGAAAAACTTTTCGATCAACATGATCGTTATATCAAGAGACGACAACAAGAAAGTGTTGATTCTCCTATGGGATATGAGAAGTATAATATTGGCTCAGATGAAGACCTAAAATTTGTCAATATTGGCAATAACTGCACTTCGGATGAAAGAGATCAGCTTTTGCACCAATACGGTGATGTCTTGGCATATTCATACGATGATCTTAAATCTTTTCAACCCAAGGAGGTGCAGCATGACATTCCCCTCAAGCTTGGTGTAGTACCCTTTAGACAAGAGCAGCGCTAGTATAATCCAAAAATCTCAGGTACCATTCTTTCTGAGATTCAAAAAATGCTTGATGCTCGGATTATCTTTCCCATCCATCATTCAATGTGGTTGGCAAATATAGTTCCGGTACGTAAGAAGAATGGAGAAATACGTATCTGTGTTGATTTCAAAAATCTTAACCAATTGTCACTAAAGGATAACTATCCATTGCCAATCATGGATCAAGTTTTGCAAACAGTGACAAGATCTGAAATGCTATCTATGTTGGATGGATTTTCAGGATATAATCAAATTGAGGTTAGTGAATCTGATCAACATAAGATTGCATTCACTACTCCATGGGGTACGTTTGCCTACCGTAGAATACCTTTTGGGTTGATCAATGCAGGAGCTACTTTCCAACAAGCTATGGACTTGGTCTTGCATAGTATTGTGGGAAGATATATTGTAGTGTATCTTGATGATCTTACTGTTTTTTCCAAAGACCGTGAGAATCATCTTTTTCACCTAAAAGATGTACTTAAAAGATGTCGCAAGCATGGCATCTCTCTTAATCCCAAGAAGTTGGTTTTTGGGGTGACCGAGGGAAAACTTCTTGGTCATATTGTTTCCAAGGAAGGGATCAAAATTGATCCTGAAAGGGTTAAAACTATCCAAACTATTCCTTTGCCATCCAGTAAGACCGATGTTCATTCCTTCTTTGGTAAGGTAAATTTTCAGTGAAGATTCATTCCTAACTTTGCAGAGAAGACACGTCATATCGTGGATATGATGAAAGGAAAGACCGTTTTCCGCTGGAATCCAGAAGGAAAAGATGCATTCAATGAAATCAAGGATGCAATTGCTCACGTGCCTGTGTTGGGATGTCCCAACTACACCAAGGAGTTTATCATGTATAGTTATGCTTTCGAGCATACTATGTCTGCTATTCTAATGCAGAAGAATTCAGAGGAGATTGAAT
This sequence comes from Cryptomeria japonica, assembly GCF_030272615.1. Taxonomy (NCBI): domain Eukaryota; kingdom Viridiplantae; phylum Streptophyta; class Pinopsida; order Cupressales; family Cupressaceae; genus Cryptomeria; species Cryptomeria japonica. The sequence goes on along the minus strand of NC_081413.1, from coordinate 328,215,952 downwards.
CTCCTATTGCTTTCATGAGTTGTCCTCTAAAATCCCATGAACTCAAGTATTCCTCTATTGAGAAGAATGCCTATGCTGTTGTTAAAGCAGTCAAGAATTTCCTTTTTTACATTTTGAATTCTCATATTGTTGTGTTAATTTCCGTTTTTACATTTTGAATTCTCATATTGTTGTGTTAGTTTCCGATACATCAGTCAAGTCTATCTTGACAAAATAGGAGTTTGGCACAAAAAGAGGGAATTGGATTGCCAAAATCCAAGAGTACGATTTGGAAATTAGGCCTACAAAGCTTGTTCGTGGTAGAGGACTTTGCCAGCTCATGGCAGAAGGGATTCCTGAGGAGCGAGAATTGGATGATTCTGAAGATCTTCCCAAGGTATTGTTTGTCAATACTACTGATGAATGGTATCTAATATAGCATTTTTCTTGACTTATGGTGAATGTCCACAACATTTGTCATTTAAGGAAAAGAGGAGTATCAAGCTGAAAGCTGCGAACTTTGTATTATGGGATACTAGTTTGTACAAAAGAGCAATTGATGGTACTTTCCTCCGTTGTGTTGACAAAGCACAACAAGCCAAATTGCTAGAATCTTTCCATGATAAAGCTTGTGGTGGTCATTTTTCCGCACCAGTGACTGCTCACAAAATTTTGAGAGCTAAGTATTATTGACCTACGCTCTTTCAAGATGCTTTTAGATGGGTGCGTAAATGTATACTTTGTCAGCAGTTTGTGGGCAAACAAAAACTTGCAACGTTACCATTGAAACCAGTGATTGTTGAAGAGCCTTTCCCGCAAAGGGGTATTGATTTCATTGGTGTGATCAATCCTTCTTCAAGTGCAGGTCATTCATATGTTCTTACTGCTACAGACTACTTCACCAAGTGGGTGGAAGCAATACTGGTAAAGAACGCTACTTCTGAAATAGTATGCAGATTTCTCAAGGAGAATATTATTTCTAGATTTGGTGTTCCACACAAGATTGTGACTACTAATGCAGCCACATTTTCTTCCTCTGAAATTACACAATTTTGCTTTGAATGTGGTATTTTGTTAACTCATTCATTCGATTATTACCCCCAAGGTAATGGTCAGGCGGAATCAAGTAACAAGAATTTGATTTACATTATTCGCAAACTTGTGGAAGAGAACCAAAGGTCTTGGCATAAGGCTCTTTATGATGCTTTATGGGCAGGCATAATTACACCCAAAAGGGCTATTGGTATGTCACCATTTCAGCTTCTTTATGGGATTAATGTAGAAATACCCATCACTTTGGAACTTCCTGCTCTTAAATTGGCTAAAGCAATTGAAGATCAAACTTTTGAGAATGCTTTAGACAAGAGGATCGTGTACCTTTCTCAGCTGGAAGAACAAAGAACACAAGTGGTGGACTAGATTGCTCAGCACCAACAAGTTAAAGTCCTTTTTGACAAAAAAGAAAAGCAAAGAGGATTCCAAGTGGGTGATCGTGTGTTACTTTGGGATAAGCAAACAGAACCGAAAGGTTTACATGGAAAATTTGACCCTCTTTGGCGAGGACCCTTCACTATTCACCGTATTGCTGGAGAAGATAGTTTTATCTTGGCTAATCATGATGGTACACCATTTGCGCTGCCCTATAATGGCCAGCATTTGAAGCATTACTTTGAATGAAAGTTCGAGGTAACTTCTTGTAAATAATGTCTATATCTTTTTCTTTTGCTTTTTGTCTTTTTGTTTGTTTGTTTTCACGTTGATTGACTTTGTGCCTTAATGGATAAGAGGAAGACACTTAGAGATCTGGTTTCTTTTCTTTCACAATCTTGAAGGATAAATGAAAGAATTCCCTAGTCAAAGCCAGTTGTTGTCCTCATTTTTGTTTTCAAAAATGATGGACCATTACATAAAAATTGTCAGAAAATGAAAATTTTACTCTACGGCATGCTCCCCGAGCCCGAATTTTGCTTCGCCCTTGGACTGGCTTAATCCTCAGTCCATCCTCGAACCACGTTTCAAATTTCATCGCATTCTGGGTTCGTTTGCTATGTCTTTCCTTCAATTTCAGATTTTTTCTCCCTGACTGCAGGTAAGAAACTTTCCTTGAATTGCAAGTTTTAATCTTTTCCTTTATTTTAGTCTTTGTAGGGAAATTCTTAGCTAATTACAAGTGCACTTTATGAAAAACGAACTTGTAACTTACTTTTTATTTCCCCCTTGATGTTTTTTGGCTTTTTAAGTCATAATAGGGATTTTTTGGATAAGTTACAAGTTAATTTTAAATTGCATATTTAAAAAGTCACTTGTAATTCTTTTGTAAAGTTCCTATTTTGGTCTTTTTACTTGTAATGGGGATTTTATTCCCCTATTACATGTGTTAAGTTATTAAAACTTGTTGAAGGGATTTTATTTTCCCCTTTACAAGTTATTATAACTTGTATTTCTCTCTCTAAAACCCGATTTTGCTTAGAATGGATAAAAGTGACATTTTAAAACTTGCAATTGAGTCTTAAAAACCCGATTTGCTCCATAAAGAGAAAATAGAGGCATTTTAAACTTGCTAAAGGGCTTTTAAAACCCAATTTCGCCTTGTGGAGAGAAAAGTGAAATTTTAAACTTGTAATATGAAAATAGAAACCCGATTTTCACTATTACATGCAAAATCGAACTTGTTGCTCTTTTCCAAAAACCCGACCAGGTAAGAAGGCGATTTTGTTGAAGATTTCAAGTAAATTTTGTGGAGATTTTTGGGAAGAAGAGGCATTTTGGATTCTCACACTATTTTCATGCATGTTCAAACTCTTTCCACGCCATTTGGTAGGTTCATTTGCTGGTTTGAAGGCAAGTTTACAGCAAACACGTGTTTGGTAAATACCACGTTTTGGTGGATTCAAGTGCCACAAATCTCTTCTTCCCTAAGTCGTTTTGGCTTCCTTCACCTAGGCGTTGAGGTTAAAGGAAGATTTAACCGGTTCTTGTGCCATTATACTTGCATTTTGTGCCATGTTTTTGTTGCTAAAGACGTTTTTCAAAATCATGGCTAGGGTTTTCAAGTTTGTTTGGTTGCTTACATAAGGGATTGTCTTCTTCTTTCAAAGATTGTTTCATCCTTTGAAGAAGAATTTTGGATTGAAGCAAGGTATGATTTCTTTTCTTCTTGTTTCATTTTCTTGTTTTCTTGTTTTCTTGTTTTCCATTCTAGTTGTAAATTTGTGTATATGTCGGTTTTGCTCCAAAATCGGTTTTGTGAGAGAGATTTTCCCCTTTGCAAGACAATTTGTAAATTGCATTATTCTTCCCCATTTTCCCTCTTTACTTGTATTCGGGATTTTTAATCCCGATTACAAGTTGGATGAAAATAATTGATCTTCGCTTATGGTTATAAGAATTTAACTATCTTTTGTTGAAATTCCAAGTTGCAAAGATGAAAAACACCCATTCTTCCAAAATCGTGTTTTTGGAACCGGATTGCATGTTGAAAGTTCTTCTCATTCTCTTGAAAATGACATTCCCAAAATCTTCCCATTTTTATCCATTCATATTGCATATATCCATACTTTCCGTTCACGTCATTTCCCACAAGTCTAAATCTCATTTTTCACTCATTTCTCCATTTTCCATTTTACAAGTATACTTGCATTTGGGTTTTAAAAATTTGATTGCATGTTCGTTCTTCCCCACTTGTATACTTTTAAAACTCTCCCCAAGATCCTCAATTGGTCAAAGTCAAGTTTCCAGCATTGTCATCTTTCTCTCACAATGTTGTGAAGTGCATGGCCTGGAGTTCTTCCCATTTGAAAAAGGAAAAATGTTAGTTGCAGCTGATTATGATGTTGCCTTAACACTTTTAAGTCTTCATCGCAGTATACCAAGTTGTCCTTCAATGTCAGATTTACCATCCTCTCCTATTCCGAAGAAGATGAAGTATAAATATGACAAGTACCAGAATGAAGTTTCACCTTCGCAAGTTTCCTCTCCTTTAGATCACATCAAGAACACAAATATAGGGCATGTGGACATGTCAGAATTCATTAAGAAAGTGGAGGATCCGCAGGATAGTAATATGCAGCGGCTGTTGGATAGCCACATCCATCATGCATCTTCTTTTCCAGTGGCTGCCCTAGAACTTGAATTTGTTCTCGCTTGCGCCCATCACTTTGACAAGGAGACGAGAACCATTAGAAATGATGATGGTGAGGCAATAATCCGCCTTGATGCAGATACTATTGAGAAAGTCTTCAAAATACCACCAACACTTGTCTATATGGAAATTTCAAAGGATAGTGCAGCTGAGTACTATGTCAAGAGGGAAAAGGACTGCAAACGTCATATTAACAAATGGATTCATGAGCCACAAGCCGCCTTCACGAGATGGGCTAAGTTGTACCGTTGTGACTTTAAGTGGGAAATTGGAGACATCATTACTCTCATCAGCAAGATGATGGGTCTTGAACACTAATGTTTTTGAGCCCTGCATGTATCAGTTTACCATGTTCATAAGGCAATCCCATCATATATCATGGGGAGAGATTATCAGTGATGCTTTGTGCGAGCAACTTGCAATGGTCCCTACTACCATGACTTTCTACATGAATTCATACTTAGTGTATTTGGCAGCGTCACTCAGACATTTCCCTGGTCTTTCTACCAAGGGTGATCGCTCGCTTATACCTGTGTGGGAATATTATGATCAGCTGCCTCTGAGACCTAGCAGATTACATTTCAGAAGGGTTCAAGATGCATAATTTGGTTACTTCATGTGCCAGTTTGACAAGACTCTAAAGAACAGAAGGGTGTCAGATGAAGCATGGGAGAGAGTCCATGAGTATGGGTGCTTGTTTCTTCAATTCCCAACTTTCACTTATGTGAGTCGAATGCTACAATGGGCAGCCATACATGCTTCCTAGATACCCAACTGATAAGATCATTCTTATGGAGTTGGGAAGACAGATCATGGCAATGCACGCTCATCAATCTGTCAGACATAAGGTCGGAATGGGGATTTCTACAACAAACCCATTGAAGATTGGCCAATATTCTCTTGTCACATTCGTCAAAGCCAAAGCTATGGAGACTGAGATGCAGGAGATTAAACTCAAAAGGTTTAAATCAAAGGCAGATTTTGACTACCGGGGTATGAAGGAAAAGATCAAAAAGTCCTTCGTGCATGTGCATCATATTGAGGATATTTGGGTAAATCTCCGTACAAAAATGGAGGTTCTCAAGATGGATAACTGCAGGCTTACTGTTGAGCAGGTTATTCATCGGAACCTGGTGGACACTCTGCAAGGAATGATTGATGATGGGAATGTGCTCGATCCAAAGTATGTCTCACAAAGGGTTAAGGAAGCCCCACTTCCTTTAATCCAATGGTCACGTAAAGAATGCACTTCCATTCTTGAAAGATTTCAGCCTATCTTGGCTAACACCAACACTTGGCTCAGAGGTAATGGTGCTAGACTCATCAAGATTAAGGTTGGAAAAGAAGATGACTCTACGGGGCCTCTTGGACATAAGTCTGAGATTCAGATTGACAACAAGGAAGGTGCATCATCTTCAGGCACTAGGATCAAATTGCGGGTTAGTCGGGCAATAGTGCTTCCTCCTGAGGAGGCGACAGTTCATGGGAAAGGAAAGTCTTGACTTCACATTCATGTGATCGATCCTGATAATCCAGAAGAAGGACAGCAATCAGGTGATGCTCCTAAGTCACTAGCTTGGGACCCACCTCATGAGATTCCCTTCTTAGTTTCCATGGAGCTGCCTCTATCTCCTTCCGACATAATAGTGGAGGAGTCTCCTCAGAATGTCCTTCCTATTTCAGCAGTTGAGTCACCTCTTGATCATCAACAAGAGAGTTTGCGGGAAATTCCTGAGGATACTCCTGCATGTATCCATTTGTCAGAGATTGATACCTCTACTTCTGGCTTTGAAGAATTTATGAGGCAATCTTCATGTACTTTGGTTACTGAGAAAACCATGGTCGCCATCCAAATAGATACTCCTCCCAGGGTGACCACGGCTGTTCAAACAGAAACTGCTTCTCCTTCGCCTTCAGCAGCTACTAGAGGAGAACTAGTCGTTTTACCTCCATGGCTTAGTTCCTTTACCCCAAAGAGGAAGAAGCAGGAAATCTCTCTTGATGTCTTTGATTATCAGCAACTAAAGCAATCTAGGCCCAAGGTTGCTTAAAAAGCCAAGACAATCTCAAGAGTAACTGTTGCAGCAACAAGATGAAAGTGGCAGAAATTGTTGAGCCCCTTGCGGATAAGCCACGTGAGGAAATGCAAGTTGTTGATTACAGGGTTACAAGGATAGAATTGGGTAAACAAATGCATGCAGTGGTCAAACATGATGCCCAGCAATCCATAGCCTCACTAGTGAAGCGGTATGATGAACTTCTAGCAAAGAAAGACAAGCTAGAAGAGGAGAATAGGTAACTTGTTGCTGTTCATAAAATTACAAAACCTGTTGGTGAAGGGAGTAATCCTACAAGTTCTTCCGATTCACAAGAATCGATTCGAGGAGTTGAAACAGCTGCTCAGAAAGTACAAACATTGGATTCTTGGGTGGATCAACTTCATGATCTGTAATTATTCCTTCCAGGGTCATGTACTTGGAATTTGAAGAACTTCTAGAGACAAAGCCCTTGTTCTCAAATCCCTCATTGAGGAGATTGATGATGCAATGAGATTGCAAGTTGAAGTATTCCAAGGTGTTGTTTCCCACCGTGAGAAGGCCTCTTACAATATGATGAGTCAGAACGGAGAGTTGATACCAGAAGAAGTGCTTGTAGATTTACAGATGAAGATTCATAATGAGTGGACGAGCGAACAATTTTCAGCTGCCTCAATTCAGGTTTTGATGAAACATCAAATCTTTTTGCATGAAATCCAGTCCACTTTGGAGAAGAACGACTCTATGCTTCTTCAATGCCATGACACCATTGTGAAGACCATGGTTGTTGCCAAGAACACCCACGAACCGAATCCTACTGAGCTACGAATGATCATCCAAAAGTTCGAAGTATTCATGTCTTCACATGCTGCAGCTTAAGTGTTTTTCAACACTTAGTTGTAGTTTTCCAGAATTGTAATCTCTTAGTTGTAGTTTTTCTTTTGACAAGTTACACAGCCTGAGTTACAAACAATACAATCTCCTTCATCACTAACAAAAATGTGTGCCTATTTCTTCCATTTCCATCAAACAACATTTGGTATTAAAGCCTTCTTTATATGAACATTTGATTGCAACAATTATTTCATCTCTTTTTATATAGAAATGTAAGCCCAATTCTAACAGCTCAAAGATCAAAGCATTGAATCGGTCAAATGCACAGTAGATCGGCCACAGGATGAACAGTGGGTTGGAAACAAAGGTACAGGTGTAGGGTCAGCCATCTTTAAAAAATAAATTAGTACACTAGAATTTGCATTAAGGTGCAAGAGTGTTGACACTATAATTTCATAGGGCCTGGCATCAAACAAAACACATAAATCTTGTTATGCAATCTGAACTTTTCCATCAAAAAATCTAAATTTTTCCATTCAATAAAAAATTTGTATTCCAATATGAAAACACTCAATAGTTTTTGTTGCTTGCCACTGCAATGTGCAAAAAATCTATGATCTGTCCATTTAAACTTTGATTACAGTAAAAGTGCTCTAGTTGAGGGATTATTCAATCATGACTAATAAAAGAAATTGTTTTAGTTGAATCTTACAAATTCACCAAGCAAAATTATGTTTGCAGTCACAAGATACTGACAATATGCGAGTATCAGGACTATAAACAGATTGTTTTGGGAAAGATAACTTTATCCTCTACAAGCATTGACACTTTTGACAAGCATCACAAAGATATGCTCTTACTCAAACTTTTTGTCTGTGTTCATTTCATAATTGAAGCTCAAAAAATCACCTTTGTTGTTGTTTTATGGGAATTTTGTCTCTGTTCATCTCATAACTGAAGCTCAAAAAACCATCTTTGTTGTTGTTTTATGGGCAAGTCTACAAAATAATTATCAAGCATCACATAGAGTAATACATTGTATCTACAAAATATGTTATTCTTTACAAAGTTGTTTTAGAAATGAAGATATGATTGGCTTGGTGTTGAACAATCTGCCTCCTTACTATGAGGCGATTATTGAATCCTTGAGCCTATTTGACAAGAGTACAAAATTAACCTTTAGGCACATCAAGAAAGGCAACGAACATAGTTAGGGGATACATTTTTTGGATGTACAAAAAGTTCTTTTGTAACACAAGACAAAGGAAAAGGCAAAGCACATTCTGAAAAATGGCTTGCAAAATCTTCATCAAAATCCACAGTTCAGCCATGTCAAAAAGGAATGCCAGAAACAACAGTATAATTTGTATAATGAGAAGTCAAAAACTTATGCACATGTGGGGTTAATGCGTGTTCCCTAAGTCTTCTGAATCAATGACTTTTTGATAAGTGAAACAAATGAGAGAGAAGGAACATATCATGTTTTTCTTTCCTCAAGCATTCTCTAAAAAGTTGACTTCGATCTAAAACCAAAGATAAAATTTTGATAATATCAACCACATTTTGGCCAAAAAATCAAGTTCAGCCCCCCGCACCTAGGAACCTGGACTGCTTTTTAAAAGGTCTCAATTCCAAGCCAATACATGAACCAAGACAACTCAGGCATGTCAAAGACATACCTGAGCAGGGACACCCAATGTCTTGGTTGAACCCAGAGCAAGCCCATGTCCCCAGTGGCAGCAAAAATAAAAATAAAATAAACCACTTATGAAAACACAAAACAAATAAAATTGACAACCTAAAAACTAGTGGGAACTACCCTAAAACACAAAACAACACTAACAAGAAAAAACAAAAAAGAGAACAACTACTCTTATCTTTCACTCTATGTAGTCACATATTGCATATAGTTGTTATTGTTTTGTGTTTTGTTTTGTATGATTGTTCCCAAGCCATACCAAACCTAAATTAAAAGACTCGGGAAACCACCATACCTGATCTCTGAACCTGTGCCTGACCCAGCAACTTAGCTTTTTAGCCAAGAATTTTAATGCAGCTGTTATTAATATAGTAGTAATTTCCAGTAAAAACCAACACAAAACAGTCAATAGCAAAAACTACCGAAGAACTATGGCTTCATGACATGCAAATTTAATGTACTAAAGTAACTGATTGTTAGTAATCACAAAACCTCGTACAACCTGAGTTGGTCTAGTGGTGGAGAACTTGTGCTCTTGAAAGAGAGGCCATAAGTTCAAATCCCATAGGGGGCAGGGTATGTACATCTTATCGGCTTCGGCCTATTACCGATCAAAAAAAAAAAGTAATCACAAAACCTCAGCTAGGTGACCACTGTTACTTTGATCACCAAAAATGTAGGATTTACCTCTGGTCATTTGTAAAACTTGCACTCGTAGCTTCTGCAGAACCATGTGCTCCAACAATAGCTCGCACACATTCAGCTGTCACACCATCCCATATTCGTACTCCCCCATCTTTTGAGGCAGTCACATACATCCCACCATTTGATGAATACCGAACCTGCATATATAGCAAGAATGACTAAATCAAATATAGTTCTTAGGGTTCACCAGTCAATTAAGAGGACAATATCTCATGTAATTTTCCTAAAGCTATGGCAAATTAGAGAAACCATATCAGTGAAAAGAGGATAATTAAATTAAATTTTGGTGATAAATATGTCATACCTGATTTATAGCCCCTCCACAATCTTTCTCCTGCAACGTTGATGATAAGTAACATTCAAAAGTATGGACATCATATAAATGTACCACATGGTGATTTGTGCCTGCAGGAATACATTTTTCTTAATGGTAATATGATAAGCTTATAATTCCCTACTCAGAAAAAACTTCTTCACACTCTAGTACACACTTATGGCTCCTTTGAGGATATGAAGTCCTACTAAATGATTTGTACAAACCATGCTAGTATAGATCTTTGTTCCCCATTTGTATAAATACATCTTCCATTATTTTTAACATGTAATTTGTGCAAACCATGCTAGGATTTAAAACTTGTATCATGCACCCTTCAATAAATATACTTTAAATTGATCAAATACACAAGTACATCAATCAGGTGAGTATAAAAGAGAATTTTAGCTTAAGGAAAAAAGCTTTTTAAATGCATACATTAAAAATATTGTCAAGTGCATACAAAACTCGTTGATTATGAAATCTACGGAATCAAAACAAATATTGAAACTAAAAGTGGAAGTCTACGGCTCAAAGGATCCTACATCACTCATCCCAACATCCATGGTTATACAAGTCCTAAATGGGTGTTTGAGATAGGTCCTTGATGATCACGCAGCCATGATACCTATTTATGTACCAATAAAATCAGCATCCAAAGGGTTTGCTCGTGCTATATCCTACTCTGCCACAATACTACTTGTCTCTAGATATGCTTGATCAAACCATGCATGGTCTTCCTCATTGAAAAAGGCATCCTCAACCTCAATGATCCAATTTGATTATGGATCAACCTCTAAATTAATGGGAGATAAGTCCATGTCCAAGATTCTTTTGTGATAGAGCCAAAGGTTTGCAGTGTGCACCAACATATAGCACTTTTTGGAGTGAATATGCTCAAGCATACTCCAATTGCACTCGCATCCTAAAGCATTGCATGGTTAGATCATGACACGAATGACAATCCTGTAAATATTTGGCAACCTAGCACCAAACATTTCCCACCATGCATCTAAAATGGAAAAAAAATATAATCCAATTGTCCAACTTTGCATTTCAATATTAAGATAATTAAAAGGGGGGAAAAATTATTTTAAAATTCAATTATGCCCTTTATAAACTTACTTGGCTGCAATATCATCTGAGTTCTCATGCATATGTCTTGTACAAAGAGGTCCCATTGTGCAAGTCTATAGATCTCAATCTTGGATATTATCTAAACTCTAAGCTAAAGATCGGGTACCATCCATTCTATGACTTTATTGAGCCTACTTAGTCATTTGACTTGAAATCTGGACAAAATTGGAATGCTAGATTTACGAAATTCGCAATTGCATCTAAGGGCTTGTCAAGCTAATGGTGCCATCATCAATCAATGATGTCCCATATGGGACAATACTTATCCTCGACCTCAACATAAATGGATCTAATGGCCTCCTTGGCTTTATCCATGCCCTCATATACATGCCCATTGCGTTCTCCCCATCAACAACTTAAGGCTCTATGAACTGCAATTAATATTAAACATTGATACAAATAAATGTGAACAAAAATATAATGGCAATATCACATATGAACTAACCACTACAATCTCCTTTGTTCAAAGCTACAAGCTATGCTCATCAAAAATCCTAAGTTACCAGTTCGGGTTCGGATTCAGGTACGGATTCGGCAAAAAAAAATCTTGGGTACGGGTACGGGTACAGGTTCGGGTTCGTCCGTATATATATATATGTTCAAACATCAAAATTATAAAATATAATTATATAATTTATAAACTATCAATACCATTATTGATTATTACAATGATACAATCCATACAAAAATGAAATATACAATGTGACTGCTGCATTGATATATTACAGCAGTTATAAACATATCAGATATTATAGAGAATAATATAATACAACATCATTCAACCACGAAAAAAGGATCCTAAGTTAGAGCACGATAGAGATGAATAAGAATAGAATTAGGACAAAAGGATGAACAGAATAAGGACATAAATAAAAGTAGAGCTGCAGCAGTCTAGAACAACTTGGTGCGATAGAACAAGAGAATATATGAGCAGCCTTATGTAGAGGATAAGAACAGAATTCAGACGTGAAGCATATTGGAAAAGATCAAAGAGACATGGGTTTACATGTTAAAAAAAAAAATTTAAAAAGTGTTTTTTTAATTGGTTTTTGTGTTTTTATGACCTGTGGACCCCGTTTTTGGAAACCCATGGGCCTGGGTTCTCCTGGGCCCGCCCGGGTTCTCCCTGGGTTCCACCCGGGTCCTACCCAGGTGGATGGGTTCTCTGTGGGTCCTTCATGACAGGACCCACAGAGAACCCATCCACCTGGGCAAGACCCGAGTGGAACCTAGGGAGGACCAAGACTGGGCAAGAACTAGGACCCGAACCCAGCCTAAAATGCCAAGAACCGGTATTTTAGCAAAAATCCAATCAACTACGTCAACTCCTACATTGATCTTAGCATATGATAATGTATGCCACTCCTTAGTAACAAAAATGTGCTTCAAAGTAGCTTTTGACTAAAGAAAAAATTGCAACATGATAAAGTTTGATGGAAAGTGGGTTATTCCAAGATGAGCCAATTCCTCCTTGTCTGTATTTTTTATCATTAGATTGAGGACCCAAGCATGGTTGTATATGTATTTGTAGATTTTTTACCATGCTCCACACATGTTGTGATCCACAAAATTTTACCAAGATGCTTTAATATGAGGTCAAGATAATGAGCAACACAAGGAGTCCAAAATAAAGATGGATGTGTATCCATGAAAAGTCTACCTACAACAACACTATTTGTGTAATGTAATGTCCCCATTTTCCAGCGAAAAATAATTAATTAATTCGATAATTAATTTTAAGTTGTCAAACAAAAAAAATATATTAAAAGACAACTTTAATTAATTATTTATAAAGTGGCAAAGTGCTAAAATATTTAATATTTTACTTAAGTCACTTTTTGGAGCAATAAGGATAAAATATTTTATAAAGTGACTTATTTGACTACTTTATTAAAAGAGGGCAAATATTATTATTTTATTATTTTCCAAGTTGCCCTATTCTGGTGTCGCCCTAATTTCTCATTGAGTTTCTATATATTGGGGCTTTAGCTTTCTTTTTATATATGGAAGATTATGAAATTGGTTTCTAGAGAAAACCTTTGGGGTTTTTGAGGATTGTTTGTTTAAACCTTCCGGAGGACAGAAACCCTTCTGAAGAAGATCGGCTACGGTGGTGAAAGATCCACTATGGTTGATGCAATGGGATTCGCTTAGGGTCTCAACTTGTGCACTGAAAAATTTGCAAGGTTTAGAATTGAAGAAGTTTGGTATTTGTTCCAGTTTTACCAGGTTTGAAAGCTTTATATTTGTTAAGGTTTTTGATGCTAAGTGTGCGCGCTTGAGTGAAGAACATTTAATTTTTCTATCATAAGCCGTCATGGACATATTACTAGACGTAATAAGCCCAAGAGGAATTCGCATTTTTAAAATCTTACGGAAGTAGGGGAGATCATTGCATCAAAGATTACAAGGCATATTCCAAGGGTCACGGTTTTCCAAGGCTACCTAAAGAGGTTCGAGGCAAGTGCTGATTAGTGAACAACGAAAATTTTTAAATCATATGTATCCCTCTTCAAAGTTTGAGAATGGGAAAAAATACAAAGCTTGAAGCAGGACGTGGTAGTAATTGAGAAATAAGGGCCAGCAAAATGACAAAAATTGCGGTGGTAACCACACCCAAGACAAGGGAGGTGCTTATTTTCAAGGGTAATATAATATTGAAGTCAGTAAATATTCTAATGGAATCGCAGATGCTTGAATGAAGACTACAACTTTGAGAAATGGTCCACAAACCAGCACAGCAACCTTGGAGGAATGTTTGTTTGGAAGCAATGTAAAAATTAAAGAAATAAGGTGACGTGGACAAGGAATATATATTGCAGGTTTAAGAGTAAAAGAGAAGATTTCATTCCAGAATTTTTGTTTGCTTTTTTGGGCAAGCCCACTTCTTCAGCTGACGTGGACTTGGTTTAATTTCCAGATTTGATCAATAGATGCAAGCAGTCCAAAGGAATCGGTGGATTGAAAGGGTTTTATATTTGTGTTTTTAGCTCTTTCCACTATCTCCCATCTACCAGCTGTCTTGGACTTGTTCAAAGGAAAGAAAAGTTAAAGGTCCTATGCCTGCAGCCAGCTGTGAAGGATCAGCAAAGATTTGTTTGTGTTTTTTGGGTCTTCTTCTCCATTATCTCTTTTAAGTGCCACATCATCTTTTGCAAATTAAAAAGCAGTATTCTTTGGGATAAGGGACAGCAGATCAGCATAGGAGGTCAGGTTGTTGTTATGTATATCTTTGTTGCTGATCAGAATAAATTACCATTTTTTTATTTAAATGCTTTAAGTGAAATTTCTGTTTGGAGTTTTATGAGTACTATAATTTCAACACAGCAGCGTATATGTAATTTAGACTCAGGGCTGATTACTCTTATGTATTTCAGTAGCCTAAGATAATATTCCAATAAGTTTATAACTCTGAACTATAGCAGAAAATTAGTCTTATTGCAAATTGTCTTTATATTTAATTAAATGAATGTTCATTTAATTTGCCTAATACTAAAACCTGCAATAAGATTGATCCGACATTGCAAACAAATGTTGAGAACATCATACAGTACATGCAAACAAACTGTTTGAAAAAATTACTCAAAGAGATTAAGTGCAAAAATTAGTTGCAATCCGAGGTAGGCCATTACATGTAATGCCCCTCCCTGATCCATCCTTTGTGATTGGATGTGTTGGATTTTTATGGGTGTTTGTGCTCTTGATATCCCTTGCGTCCTGTCTCATTCTTTATATTGATATTCTCTTTGACATTGGTAGGATCATTATGATTACTTTGATGATGTTGATTTTATGTTCTGGAGTAATTGTTGAAATGAGGTTTATGTGTGATAGCCCTTCCATAGACATTTAATCTGTTCGGATGGACTCCTTTGGTTTATGTGTGGTTTTGAACTTTTGATGATGCTATATTCTATGATGGTTTACTTTTATGAGGCTCTGTTTTTATTAGATATAAGCCATGTTAATGTTCATGTTATAATGGGTTATGATTGCGTTTCTTTATGAATAAGTTATGTCATGTTAATGTTCATGTTATAATGGGTTACGATTACGTTTCTTTATGAATAAGTTATATTAGGTCATGCATATTATTTTATGGTTACTAACCCATGTACTAACGGATTTCGCTAGATTATGTGATGTGATTGATTATGATAGTTGAAGTGTATTGAGATATTGATTCATGTATTATGTGTATGTTCCTAATTGTGGTGCGAGGGGATGATATCTTATCACTTTCTTAGGAGAGAAATATGATGTCACGATTCCTCTTCACCGATATGGGTGTACCTATTGTGTATATCATACTTGTATATGTGTTCATTTGTGATGCAAGGTTGCCGGTACCGGGCATCAACTCCTGATCTCACGACTGAGCGTGCCCTATTGACTTCCAAGGGCAGCAGTGGGAGATAGCATGTAATGTCCCTACTTTGAAATATAATCTAATAATAAATAATAAAAAAAATTAAATACAAAAGAATAAATATAAAAATTAAAATACAAAAGAATAAATATAAAAATTAAAATCAAAATATAAAAGAATATAATTAAATATAATTAAAATTTGATTAAAGCTAATGAAAGGTCAAAAAGCATGAATTGATAAGATGTGACTCCCTCAAACGTAAGATATAAAAGGGAGAAGAGAAACTCATTTGAGGGGGGAAGAATTTGGAAATAAGAAGTGCAAATCTGATTTAAATAATAAGTGCAGATCTGATTATGAGAGGTTGTGTCCCTTTCAAAGGGCAGAAATAATGAAGAGTTGCACTCTTTCAAAGGGTGCTAATGGTGAAAGGGTGTGTCTCTTGCTAAATGGCATACATGATGAAGAGGTGTGACCTCTCCCTCACATTGAGAGATATAAAGGAAAGGAATTAAAAACATCTAGTAAGATCACCATGGATCAGATCAGATCAGAACTGTTATTAAGTTACAGGCAGTAACATCCTTGTTCTTGGTGGTATGCATGGGGATGTGTTTAATAAGTATGCTTAATATATGAAGCCCAATAATATTCTTATGCAGAATTAATAGTAATACTAATATGTGTAATTTTATACCCCAGGTTTGTTAATCAGATTTATATCCTTTGATTATGCCCTAGATTGTAATCAGATTTGTAGCATTTTAATAAGTCATCATTCAGTAAAAATCAGAAATGAAGTAAGTAAACAGGAGACAAACACACATACCCTGGGAAAACCTCCAAGGAGGAAAAACCCAGCATTAAAGACCCACAGGTCAGATTATATATTCTCCTCTAAGATCACAAGTACAATACTTAGCTTCTTTGTCAGATCTGATCCTTTTGTATGGCAGATCTGCACTTCTAAGTTCTTCAAGTCTGTACCAAAACAGCCTATGTCCTCTTGAACAATTTCGCACTCCTCCTTGAGAATTCGCACCTTATCAGGCAGAGCTAATTCGCTTTACTTGGAATTGGAAAAATGAATATATTTGACTTGCAAAGTGTCTTTCATTTATATGCACCTTTAACTTTTATTTGCAAGTCGGCCTCCTTTAAATTTTGGCGCCGATATATATTATTGTGGCGTGCGTATTTAGGATAGCGCGAAGAATAGGGCTAGGTATTGACTTGGGGTCACATTACCCTTTAGGATAGGGCCCAGACCTAAAAGGGTTCGGATGTTGCCTTAAGGCAATCCGAACCCACATATAGCCCTAGTTACAAACAACACTCCCTCTTAACTAGGGAAGAGGAGAATACATAATCTGAACCTTTAGAGTTCCATCTAGCACACAAGCATAGAATGGATCTAGCACACAGGCATAGAATTACATCTTCCACCTAGCACACAAGCATAGGATGGTTCTAGCACACAAGCATAGAAAGTGTAAAACACCAGTGGGTCTTTACATAATTACAATTATTCATATAGCACACAAGCATAGATTGGATATAATTCATTCTTGCACACAAGCAAAGAATGATTCAAAGTGTTGCAGATAGAGTCACTGAGATTGAAGCTCCCTCTCAATCAGGGTTCCGTTTTCCACAATACCAAGTCTGTCTCTGAAGTATTCGAACTTCACTCAGGATAAGGGTTCGGTAAGGATATCTGCAACCTATTCATCTATGCTAATATACTTTAGCTGAATGGTGCCTCTTTGCACCTCTTTGCACCATATCCCATAGTATCCATCTTGTAATGCCGGTGGAGGATGACTTCAAACTTTAACATGCACACTTGCAAGTCATGAATACATACATAATTTATTCATGCATGTCATGGATTCTTTCCATGTCATCGATCACGCATATCCATCATTCATTGTCTTTACCTCAGTCTTCTCTCAAAGAAGAATGTAACATCATAATCTTCCATCTTGCACACAAGCAAGAAATGGAATAGACATAATCAGAATATTGTAGTCTTCCATCTTGCACACAAGCATAGAATGGAACTACATAACATAGTCTTCCAGCTCGCACACAAGCATAGACTGGATCCACCTTATATTGCTTGCAGAGGGTGGAGGGGATCTTTTCTACCATTTTACATTGCCCACAGAGGATGGTTGATACAACACAATGTATCACAGAGGTTGAGACTCCCTCTCAACCAAGGCGGTGTTCTCCACAGCTCCAAGTCTATCTCAAGCTTCAAGAGACTTGGTGAGGACATCTGCAACATAGGATTGTCCTGCCATAAAACACTGAATTGTCAGGCATCAATATACAACCCTGATAATAAATCAAAATAGCACAACAAGAATTTTGAAAAATCACACTGCTTCTCTTGATGCAACACTTGCAACAATGTATTTATCTACAGTAATACTTAATGCCACTGAGGACTGTCCCTGTAGGTCCAAGAGATCGCAGTGGGTGAATGCTTGAAGAGTTTTCCTTGTCCGTAACACTTCTTGACCAATCTGAACTTAAGCAGCTTCAGCCCATAATCAACTGTGCCTCGCAAGTATCTTATGACGTGCTTGGCTACAACACGATAAACATGTTTGGACAAGCTCATGAGCTGACTGAGAGCATTCACTGCAAGGCATATGTCTAGTCTAGTGTTAACTAGATACATCAGTGATCCAATCGACTGCCTGTACTCTGATGGATCTGCAAAATCAGAGTTAGCTGCAGAAACACTTAACTTCTTTAAGTTAGATTCCATAGGAGTAGACATGGGTTTACAATCCATCATTCTACATCTTTTCAAAATAACAATAGTATACTTTCCTTGACTTAGAAAAATTTCGTTAGACCTTTGCCATACTTCCTGACCTAGAAAATAATGCATTAAACCTAAGTCCTTCATTTCAAATTCTGAAGCTAGTTCTTTCTTACATCTAATGATAAGTTCATCTTTACCAGTAAGAAATGAATCATCCACATATCGAACTATAATTAGCATTTCATCATTGGATGACTTAAAGTAGATGTTAGAGTCAGCATCATTTTACAAAATTCTAAACTTAACAAGTATTCTTTCATACCAAGCACGAGAGTCCTGTTTGAGGCCATACAGGGCTTTCTTCAATTTGCAAACCTGAATCTCATAACCCCTTAAGATATACCAAAATAGCTGGAACTCCTTCTCAGCAACAGTTGTGTCCAATCACAGCTTCCAAGGTACTTGAACTTCCTTTGAGTGTATGCCCATCCCAATAATTTCCCTTGAAGATTTAGTAAGCCCTGTTTCAGAAGCATTCCAAGCCATTGAAACATCCAATCAATTTCCTATACTCCGGGATAGGAAATCATACTCTATGATGAAATTGAAAAAGGAACAAAATGCTTGACTCAAGAAAAGAATTACATGCTAATACTCATAATAAAAGGTAATCAACCAACATAGGTTAGAGTATACCAACTCAAAAGGAGATGCTCCTCCTTAACTTCTGCACAATCAATCTTTTATGTTAATCTCAAGGATCCCGTCCATCTATCTTTCAATAAGGTGGACCCATAGCACAATTGTTGAGATAAGATGGGGATAAATTCCATCAAGAGATTACACAGCAAGATTGCCAATAAATGTTATCGATAGGAAAGTCCTAAGAAATCAACAATACATTCTAACTTCTACTATGTAGGAAGGAGCATCATCATAACCAATTAACTGAAAGCAATCTGTCATGCAGTTATTTTAACAGATAACTGACACATAATAAAACTACATTTGCCACAACATTTAATGACATGAGCTCAAATGCAATAAGTATGTTAACTCAGGATAACACAGGCACAAACTTGCTTGTAGACCTACAAGGATAAACACCTGTCACAGGGAACCTCAAAACATGATTGGCCCAACAAGGGTTAAATCAAGGAGAATACCATTTTCCTTTCACACAACCCAACAAGGGTTTTACAAAACTAAGTAAACACAAAAGCAAATGAAACCCTATGTAAACAAATTGACAAAGTTATTCAACAAGAATACTTAATCTTCAATTATCATAAAGTCTCTCATCACAAAGTTAATAAAGAATTAAGGAAAATACACTTGTTGATGTTTAGATAACAATGACACTGGGACCGAAAGCTTCCCCAAAAGAAACTATCTTTGGAGTCTATCTTCAAAAGCCATAATTCACAATCTCCTCTTGATGTGCCTTAGCACAGTCAACTAGGGTTTGAAGATTGGTGGGTATAAAACTGATTTTGTTAGCAATACAAAATAGCAGTTGCATGACTAGTAGCAAATAAATCTACCATACCATCTGAGGTGGAGAACCCACTGAGGTATCCTATCACCATTTTCCCTAATCATGCCATCCTTGTCCTATGCCTCATGATTTACACATCAATTCATTATGATGAAGAGTAGGAGGGCTGTCACAGTAGGGTGCCCTGGAAGTCCATCCTTCATAGGCCCAAAGGCAGCACCCTCCGTACCCCTTTGGCCTCATGGGACTCCCCGGTCTTATACCATGAGGTGGCATGCCTAGAAGGTGAACCCATCACCGTTTTCCTCTAACTATCACTTCTCTTCCTCTATCATAAAATTAATACTCAGAATACCAACAGTAATATCTCATAATTCAGATTTATTTTAGCAGGTATGAACATAATATACTGTTTAACAAGGATATCCAGAACGACAGTATTCAATTAAAATATACATAATACAATATAATGAATATGCAGAAATATACAGATACCCTTATGCAGAAATGGTCATCAATTAGATGTATGTGTACAGGAAACGATATCACTGGAGTTCAACCCAATTCTGCTGAGAGAGATGTAGAAATCTGAATCTTATTATGTCTCCTTGGGCACTGGAATGGTGTCTTATATCCTACCTCAAATGATGAGAGGTTGTTCTTCTTCTCAAGAGTTCATGTCATTTGTGAGAAGACACCTCTTTTTTTTTTTGTTTATCACTCGAATCTCCACAATGAATTAAAGAATGACTCCTTGATGAGGACCCGATGATGCCCGCTAACTTCACCCCTATCATTATCTTAATAAAAGACGAACAACAACCTGAAGGTAAGAGCTTACTGAAATCTGAGGGTTAGAATAACCTTGGCTCTGATACCACACAATTTTATACCCTGGGTTTGTTAATCAGATTTATATCCTTTGATTATGCCCTACATTGTAATCAGATTTGTAGCATTTTAATAAGTCATCATTCAATAAAAATCAGAAATGAAGTAAGTAAACAGGAGACAAACACAAATACCCTGGGAAAACCTCCAAGGAGGAAAAACCCAGCATTAAAGACCCACAGGTCAGATTATATATTCTCCTCTAAGATCACAAGTACAATACTTAGCTTCTTCGTCAGATCTGATCCTTTTGTATGGCAGATCTGCACTTCTAAGTTCTTCAAGTCTGTACCAAAACAGCCTATGTCCTCTTGAACAATTTCGCACTCCTCTTTGAGAATTTGCACCTTATCAGGCAAAGCTAATTCGCTTTACTTGGAATTGGAAAAATGAATATATTTGACTTGCAAAGTGTCTTTCATTTATATGCACCTTTTAACTCTTATTTGCAAGTCGGCCTCCTTTAAATTTTGGCGCCAATATATATTATTGTGGCGTGTGTATTTAGGATAGCGTGAAGAATAGGGCTAGGCATAGACTTGGGGTCACGTTACCCTTTAGGATAGGGCCCAGACCTAAAAGGGTTCGAATGTTGCCTTAAGGCAATCTGAACCCTATATAGCCCTAGTTACAAACAACAATATGGACTACAATATGTATGACAGTCATACTTAATTTCATATATATATTCATAATACATAAGAAATATATATACTTAAAGTCTAAATCATGTTATTACTTTCCGTATTTAGGAAGATGGGATTGAGATGTTCCAAAGAGGGGCAGCCTAAATCCAAGCAATAGGTTAAGTCCCAAGATAGGGTGGGGATCAGCGACCCGTAAGCCTTGAGGGTATAGACCCAAGATAGGTAAGGGCTTGGATCTGTAAACTTTGAGAGAACTTATTGTATTTGGTCTCTAAACGCTTTGGTAGCATATCTAAACCCTTCTCCCTTAAAACTGAAGTAGTAGCAAGGTTTCATATCTATATTAAGAACTATGAATAATGAAATTAATCAGCTAACGAGGAAAATAAACAAGCACTTCTTAATAACTTATTGAAGAAAATCTATTAATTTTAGTATATTTAAAAAGATCAGGTAAGGGACATTACATAGCACACAGGTCCTAGGTGTCCTCCTCATTGTTGCTCTGATGTGGGAGCAAGGATAGCACCTTTAACCTCTGCATGCATTTGATCTTGTCAGCTAGGTCTTCCAGTGTGCAGTGTGAGTTGAGTCGGTTGAGTGTGAACCCTGGTTTTTGTGTCATGGTTATGTTATAATGTTTTAATTATATATGGTAATTAAATAAAAGGCTAAATTAAATATATAGAATGAAGGATGTAAAATATTTATATTTAAAAGTATAAAACGAATAAATCGAATAAATATGAGTATATATGTAAATAACAATTATTAAATATGTATTCAATTTATAGATAATTTAATCCATAATGGTGATTAATTAATTAAACATATTAAATAAATTCAATGGTTTAAATAATCAAAAGATTAATGTTAAAGCGATTAAGTTAATATTTTAATTGATTACTCTTACGTGAATGGATGGCAGATTGGTTGTGACGGTTGGGGAAAGTTTATAGCTTCCGAATTTATTTTGAGTAACGGATGGTTTTTGGAGGACATTGGAAGGGAGGATAGTGCAGAGGAGATTTGGACTGGATTGATAGATTGCAAAACTTGTTTCAGGCTTTGGTTATTTTGCGTTTTCCAGGTTGGTTAGATTTTCTCCTAAGCATTTTGGTTTGAATACAGTTTCTTTGTGATTGCATAGAGTACAGGAATAAAGTTAAGCCTATGAACATGCTTCGTTGGAATTATTTGATGCATTTATGCCAATATGATTATTGTTTCTAATTAGTTCTCATTTTTACATAATGCATCTTCTGGATAAACGCAATAGCAATAATATTTAAACTATATCAGATTACTACCAGCATAGGCACCATTTTATATCTGGCAATGAAGGCTTCTAATCTGTATTTAATATTAATGACCACAACCCTATTTATGTATATATATTTACGCATTCATTTATCCATTTACTGCTGGAAAACTTCTGTCCGTTCCCATTTTAATGCTGGATTTTGCTATTCATTTTTATCTTTGTCTCGTTGCCTTTGTCCTTGGTCTAATCGCTTCACTCTAGAGGGCGATGGCGTGAGGGGAGGGGGGGGGGGGGTGTGCTCCACTTAAGTGTGGGCCTTCCCACATATGGTGGGGGTTCTCCACCTTGGCTTGGGCCTTCCCACGCAAGGTGGGGGCTCTCCCACCTACGTGGGGGAGACCACGTAATAGTGGCCTCGTCCCACGCAGCGTGGGGAGTCTTCCCACCTATGTGGGGGTGGGGAAGCCTCCACGTTAAGGTGCTAGGCAGCCACGGCCCACGCCAGAATGTTGGCAGTGCCGCTCAGCCAGCTAACCTCCCTTCTTCCCTGGCAATGAAGTATTTCGCCCAACCAATAAGATATTGTGCCTTGGCTAATATTTTTGTCATGTTATAATGTTAGATACTTAGGATAAATTTTAGGGTTTTGTGGCCAAGAATATTAATCATATTGTAGTGTTTTGAGTTGCAAAATATTTAATTTTAAATCATTGTTTATGGATTCGGGAATTAGATATATTAAGGTTTTTGGCCCAATAGATAAATATACTTATATTGCATTGTCCTTGGCTGCTCATTATTCTTTATGCCATATAGTCTTGGAGGTTGATTTAGATTTTAGGAATCACCTTGTGCAATTATTTTTATATGATAAGTTTTGGATGCATTGCTATTAGGGTTTCCTGTTCTGTAGTGATATAAAATATTTATTCCTATTTCTTGGTTGTTCAATATTTTATTTTGTCTAGAAGTTGAAATAGATTTAGGTTTATCCTATCCAATAATCATATAAGCTTAATGCCTTGTAACGTGAATTAGCTATTAAAAGATTGAAAGAATTATTTCTTCTTCTGGAGATTGATTTTAGGTTAGGGCTTTCTTATTTATTTTGTTGATCTGAATAGTAAATTTAAAACTAAATGATTCAATTATATTTTGAATACACTATGTTGTAAATATTATCCAGAATGTTATTCGGTTTATTTGGATGGAAAGTAAATGAAAACAATTGAATTATTTATGTATGTATTGTTTTTGCAAAATTGATGCAACTTAATTAGATACAATGCATGTTAGGGTTGGAATTACCATCCTAGTTGACCCTATTATGTTAATGGTAAAGTTATTAACCTTGCTTACTTTAGATGAGAATAATATTATTAGTTTTAAGTTAATTAACATTGAATAATTGAATTAAATATATTTTAATAGTTTTAATTGAAATCTTATATAGGGATATGATAGGAAAGGGATTAAGATTATTATAATTGTTCCTTATCATTGATATTTAAACCATATCCTTAAGTCATTAATGTTAATATAAGTGTTATTGAAATTATGTCTTTATTATTGTTAATTATAAACAAACCCTTGATTAATAAAGTTAATATAATGATTAATATTATTTATGTGGTTATTGATGTAGATATATTTAGGCATGTCATACCTTATAGTCTTATGGCATTATTCGATTAAGTTTGATCTATAGATTGTCTTAGGGTTTTGGTTTTGATCAAGCTATAGTATCCTCAGAGGCTCATAGGGGTGGTTGGTAAACCTTATGTCTTTACCCCTATTTGGATGTTATTTTTGAGTATGATTGGATATCGGAGGTAAGGCATTATTATCTCTTTGTGATGGTTCAAAGTTATGGTGCTGAAGTTTTACTGGGAGGATGGTGTTATCCTTGTTGATTAGATTTGTTATGTCTAGTTTTTTGCCCTAGGAATGGGTTAACCAGTGGGAAGGTTGCATTGGAGTCTTAGGAAGGAGTGGCTCTCCATGGGGGTTGGGATCCTAAGTAATTGCCAGGACAACCCATTGGGAGAGTTGTTTTAACAAGTGATAACCTTAATTAATGAACATAGGGGTTTGGGTAGTATTACACATTAATCAAAATAATGGAAATGCCCCACTCATGGCCTTGAGTGCTTGGTTAGGCTCGGGATGAGATTGGGAAGGCCTGGAATGGCAAGATCAATTGCCTTGTCCTCACGAAAGGTATGTTGGTTCCACATGATTCTTGTATGGGGGTCGGGGGTCGAGAGAGGTTACCAGGATAACCCAAGATGGGTTCCGGGGTCTATGGAGACCTACCAGGACAACCCATGCAAAGCTATGTGATGACACTCCTTCCCTATTGCATCCTAGCACCTTATCCGGAGTATTGTGGTAACGAGCCTCTGATGATAGACCTTGATGTTAGTACTGGACTTTCCTTGGGGTGGCTGGATCTTGCTAACCTTCGTATGTCTGTTAGGACTTGGTGTCTATCTCCCTAGCACGGTGGGGTGGACCTTCACATTCCACATGATCGAGTGGTCGTGGCCTACCTTTGGTAGTCAGTTTCCTTGCAGAGCGTGGTTGTTGTCTTCTCCAATTGATGCTTCTTGTTCGTGCTTCCAATGTTGATGTTGAAGATGTAATTATGATAATGTTTCATGTACTTTATACAATTGCACTGTACCACCCCGTTAAGGAGGAATCTCAAAGTAATTGGATAATGTTACTTTATGTTTAGTGGTTTTAGATTGTGCGGTTTTGGTACCGACAATCCATTATGTGCTTATGATTAATCTTTTATTTCAGTTGATGTTTAGCTTAACATGGTTTGGATATGTTATCATGTAATATGTATGAATACTTATGGTTATACTTTCATGGTTCATGCAATCTAAATTGTGGTATACTATTGAGGAACCTCTTGGAAATACGTGTAATGAACTATAATTGATTCTTGATATTATATGTTTCTATTAAAAAAAATTATTATTGCATTTATTTGTTAATGTATGTATGATTGTCTTGTACCTTGAGGTTCCTCGCGAGGGACATTACAATTTGTTGCATTATTTGTGGCTATGTGTATAACATTTTTCTCCCCCACCTTGGCCAACACTCCCTCAAAAACCTTAAAGAAGAATTCAACCTTTTTTGTGTCTCTTGAAGCATCAACAGATTTCAAGAAAATTATACCATCGGAGAATGAAACAATGAAATTTGAAATGCTAACATTAATCAATAAAGTAGAAATTAGACATCTTAATCAATAAATCAATGGTGGGTTTAAGGAAGTACAATCACTAAAGAAATTTAGCAATGTTTTATTTCTTCTATCTATCCAACCATCGGTCATGATGATGCAACCCTTCATTTTCCATATCTCACATTAGTCACTAATTATGTCATTCATATCAGCCACTCTTTGAGTCAAAATGGAGCCCTTTATCTTGTCATGAAGCCCAACCCACAAACAGTGATAATGCATCTACCATATTTTCTCAATAAGAGACCTAAAACAAATAAAATAAACAAAATAAGTGCTATAAAATTTATAGTTTAAAATTTAAACTTTTGCATATACAAACCCCTAAATTAAAATATACTTAAAACAAACACAATAATTAATTAACTGGCTATGTGAAATGAAATGGTACAATAAAACCAAAAGTCGCCTATTGCACTCCTTGCTACATCATGTTTGTTCTTATTTGAACTCATGCATTGACAATTGGGAACCTAGAGCAGTGCAAGGTATAACATATGAATCTAATTTCAATCAATGAACTCTAGGCCCAACGCTATCATTACCACTGCCACTCACAAAAATTTTGGAAATGGAGGAAATAAGAAGGAAGAGTCTCCAAGAATGGCTACCATCTCTTCTTTTGCCTCTTTTTAAGTTTTTTCTATTACTCAAAAGTCTCTAATTGACTTTTTACTTCATGTACAACTTCAAGAGGTGCTTTGGGCACACTTTAGCATCTTGACGTGTTTTTTGTGCAAGCTGATAGTCCAATCGGCTAAGGCCTCCCCCAAGCATTTTTGTTTTGCAATGTACATAAGTTATCTCCCCCATCTTTGGCCCAAGGGATATATTTCCAACAAGGGGTAGTTTTAACTAGGCTTGCAATCGGAACCATTTATAAATATAAAATGCTGTAAATTAAAAATAACTTAAAATCTATGATTTCTAGTCAAATTTACATAAAAATAAATTTAAAAAAAAAAAAGTAAAAACACAGACAGAAAATGGAAAAAAATTACAAAAGCAGCAAGGGTTTCTTCTTTGTTCCATCAATCTTATAAAAAAAATGTAGAAGACAAATGAATTTAAGAAGAAAAAGATTCAAACTACAAAATTACCTCTTCAAATTTGTTTAAGGTCAATGGTGAGTTGGTACAAATCAACAATGGACTCCCCTAAATGCTCTGTAGGATCTTTTAGATGCACCAAGGGCTACTGCAATATTAATGATGTACATATTTATGTACATTTATTTGTACAATAAATTACTTCAGAATTCATTTATTTATTTATTTTTAGTGATTTACAAAAATTTGAACAGAGATGCATGTGTTTATACATATTTATACACACGTATTTATAAATTACATGGAAAATATATTCTAAATAGCTTCATTTAAAACACACATATATGTTTATACTATAGTTGAGAAACTCAGAAAAGGCAATTACTCAGCAGAACCAAAAAATCTAAAAACTCATGACTCAGAAAACTTATGGAAAAACTCCGCAAATTTATTGAACAGTTAAAAATATATAAATTTTTAAAAATATTCTTCAAAAGCACACATATTACTGAATTTGTAGAATATATTCCTGATTCCCATCATATATAATTTTATAAATCAAAAGGTATACATAATTGAAGTTTTGGTGGCTGTCAACTAGGCAGCTTTATAAAAAGCTATATTTAAACTTGTAAGCATGATGATCCTCGATAATTTGATAGTAATTGGAAGTTTGCATAATTAAAGATTTTTTTTTTTGTTTGGCATTCAATCTAGTACTATGATTCTATGACACTAATTTTAGTCATTCCTTGACTTCTGGATTGGATGACACTTCAAAATTTTGAACCGTAAAATTTGTGGATTTTCCAGTCACACTCATATGCAAAGGCCGAGTAGATAAAAGGCAATGAAAACATTCATTTCAAATAGTAAATGAGATGTAGAAGTGCTAATTCAATATTTTATTTTTCTTTTCTGAGTCAACAGTGTCAATAAAAAGTGACAAAACAGGCAAAAATCCTAATAAAATTGATTCGTTAATCCCTGCTAATAAAGTGGATTTACAAGTCTATTTCTCACTTCATTTATGAATCTAAATACAGTTCCATAAAGCAATTTATATTGAGTGGTAACATTATTGCTTCCTTATTGGCAAGGCAGAGTAACATGTAGCCAAAAAAAAAAAATTTATTGGAAAGTCACTTTAACATTTTAAGGCTTTCTAATGTTTACTTATCTACAATCTACATCAATTTGAGGAGATACCTGCTAGGAGGAAATCTCCGGAAGGATGGAAAGCAACAGACCGGACATTGTGTGTATCCTGTAACGAGTCCAAGCATACACCCATAAAAAAAAAATCCAAACCAAAATTAATAAAAATAACTACAAGATAATACAAACAGGCTACAACCCTTAAATTGAAAAACCGTAGCATGCTATGAAAGTAAACTACATTGGCTAGACCTGAATAATCCTGCATGCTTTCCTTGCAGCTGTCTTCGCAAAGTCAAAGAACCTGCATTCAGATTGTTTGTAAAGAATTATATGGATCACAAAAGACTGCTAAGGCAGCAGCCATACTAGCACAACACTTTATGAGATGGAAAAATTGGAACATCAAGAATAAAAAGCATATATGGAAATGAATATACTTGATAGTATGATCCTTAGCTCCAGATATTAGTATAGCAGAGTGGGGATGAAAATCCAAGTCATTGATTGGCTGCACAAAATAAAGCAAATTTAATATTTGTTGTTTATGCAAAAGACAAATAAGATGGCATGATATACATTTCAGTTTCAAGTACATGAAAAACAGAGTTGCTAGTACAAAAAAAATACTACATTACCCCGAGTTTCTGGAAGGGATGGCAGGGGACAGGGGGATGGGTTTCCCGACAGTGATTTTTTTCCGCCAATTTTGGGGACAGCTAGGGGACGGCAAAGGGGGCGGCTATATGAAATATAGGGAAAATTTCAAATATATAGCGAAATTTTAAATGTTCATATGAAAACATGGATAAAGCATGCATATATACATTATATTCATATGAAAACATGGATATAGCATGCATACGAAAACATTATAGAACCTTAAGTTTTAACATCCAACATTTGTGTTCAAAATTCATTGTCAATACTCAATATGCATTCATAATTCAGAATTCATTGTCAAAATGCATGTGATATTAAAAAAAATAACATACAACATGCCCAAACCCTACACACCACCATATAGTTTCACTTTCAATTATGATATGAAAATACAAAAAAATAAGTGCACTGCTGCCCCTAATCTACATCTCCTATCACTGCATCAAAATCAGAGTCCTCTGAGTCTCTACCACTATCATGGTCCATGTCCACCTCATCCAATGGGATCCCAACCGATCCCCCTGGTGTCTCCTCCTCATCGACCTAGGCCACATCTTCAGGATCAACATCTCACCATAAAATTCAACCTCTTTTCCTTCTATCCTGCTGCTGCTCCTCTTTCAATGGCTTCTTGCTTCAAACCCCTCTTGCTACTCCACTTTTTTTCCTCTCATACAAATGATCAAATGAGTCAAAATCTTTTGGATAATGACTTTTAGAGCGACCTGGGTGGTAGGGGCCCAAAAAACAAATAAAAAATGCCTTTTTTTGCAACTTGAAAGGGGTTTTTTAAAGTCTCCCTGACACTAGGAACATCTGGTCATCCTCAAGATGTTTGGGGGTCATACTAGACATCACCCGCTGTCCCCAGGATGGCCAGACGCCCCCCGTGTCAAGGGATATCATTTTGGATTTCACGGAAAAAAAGCAGACATTAGGGAGACGTCCCTGAGACGGGACGGGGTTTTCAAGACCAGGGATGCGTCCCCAAGTTTCATAGAAAAAATACCATAAAGATAAAGACTTGTACAACTGCTATCACAACACAATTGTGATAAAGCCCTACTAGATTTTAAATTAAATTTGTAAAAGAGAGGTCAACCATCAACGTAACAGCCAAAATATTTTGCTTGTTATACTGCATGCATAAAATAGACATCTCTCATGTGCCCAACGACTTATTTATGTGGCTAATTGTACAAATCAAAGTTTTAAAACTCAGACTCGTCACAGACTCGGCAAACCAAAAAATTGGACTTGGACTCAGACTCGTGAAAGACTCGGCAAAAAAAAAACCGTAGTTTTACAAAACAAACATAAAGAAATTAATGCATTTAGAGAACATAAGAGCCATAATTAAAACATTACACATGTCATATGATCTCCAAACACTCAATATTTGAAATTTCATCATTCATACTCATCGTTTTAAACTTTAAAATGTATAATAGCAGCATAAGTTTATAAATGTTTACAAATTACATATAATGATAGGTCTAGATCTTGGGGGAGAGAGGAGAGTCTGAGATAGAGAGTGGTAGAGAGAGGGGATAGAGGAAGAGTGATAGGGAGATAGATAGGTCTAAAGTTCGGGGCAGATAAAGTGAGTGAGATAGAGAGGGCAAGAGAACGCTAATAGGAGCCACCTGATTACTAAAATTTGACTGTCTGAAAATTTAAAAGATCTTCTAAAACCTAGAATTTGCATTATAATTCCTAGAGATCTGAAACCACTCTCAAACATCCTACCAATATATACATGAAATATAACTTAAAGTATAAGTATTTCATGTATATATTCTGATGAAGAGAATGAGACTGACTTGAAAAAAAAAGATTTCGATAATTTTTTGACGTGTTTTCAGGGTTGCACGAGTCTAGTCAAAAGACTCGCGAGTCTCAGCGAAAGACTCGCACGAGTCAATTAGAAAGACCGCCAGGACTCGCCTCGCGAGTCTTTGGCGAGTCGACTCATGGCGCCACTGGACTCGCGAGTCTGTGGCGAGTCGACTCATGGCGCCACTGGACTCGCGAGTCTGTGGCGAGTCGACTCATGGCGCCACTGGACTCGCGAGTCTGTGGCGAGTCCACGAGTTTTTAAACTATGGTGTCCACGAGTTTTTAAACTATGGTACAAATATTCAACATATTATGACTGAACCATCAGAGACTATGTCAAGTCTAGATATATGATCTAGACCCTAAACAAAAAGGATAAAACCTGGAAGACAAACCCATCTGAAGAAAGCTTTGATTGTTAGATGTAATCTTTAAGATATTCTTCCACTTATTATGAATCTCTTTACTGAAATACTGTAAAAGAAAATATACAGTGATCATTATTGAGTTTGGTATTACAGATATGTCACTATTGTTTAATACTTTAAGCAGCAGATAACCTGCTCTTAACCTACATGAAAAATTTTGGGTTTTGCCCAATAATAGATTTCCTGAACTTCCAACAAAAACACTCCTTGCAATTCACAAGAATTCAGCATTTGCATGTATTAAGATTTTATTTCACAAGTTTTAGGGTGACACAAAATGAAATAGCGTGTAAGGTAAAGCCTTTCTTTGAATTAGAATGTGAAGCTCCCTGTAACAAAAACAAAACAAAAACCCTAGAACCTAAGGACTCAACCTCTGACTTTTTACAATAAATACAATTTAAACTTGAGGTTTTGAATATATATTGCAAGAAAAGAAAGTACAATCTTCTTGTTCTTAGGTAAGGACACAAGGGCATTCAGTGCTTCTACTCAAAACAAGAGATTTTTATGTCTTTCTACTTAAAAGACAAACAACCTATATCAACAA
This sequence comes from Cryptomeria japonica, assembly GCF_030272615.1. Taxonomy (NCBI): domain Eukaryota; kingdom Viridiplantae; phylum Streptophyta; class Pinopsida; order Cupressales; family Cupressaceae; genus Cryptomeria; species Cryptomeria japonica. The sequence goes on along the minus strand of NC_081413.1, from coordinate 328,184,702 downwards.
ATGCTCACTCTTTCCGGATAAAACTAGCAAACAAAAACTGTGAGTAAAACACAAGGATTGAATTGATTTGAACAAAAGAAGCACAATTCAGGAAAAAGAATTATGGAATTGAGTACAAACCTACAATGACCAACTTTATAGAAACATGCAATACGAAGCCTGCAAATTTAACAAAGTAATTCTATGTAACTGGGCACACATACAAAAGATTTCTCAAAAGACATTTGAACAGCAATTTTAACTGCAACTAGGCATAAAATTGCTATCAAAAATCTAAGAGCAAATGGCACTCGTTTGTAAGGTTTACAAAACATTGCATGAGAAATAAATAAAAAGCTAACTAGAACTTCTAACCTAAGTATAGTTTGTCTGAACACAAAATATTCAATTTTGTCCACAACTTCAAAACCCTAGATCAAGAAATCTTCAAATAGATTTCTGATAAGCACAACTATTAACTAAAAAGATTTTCTAGAAGGTCATCTAAGAATAACCGATCTATAAATAGTCATTAAAAATAGACTTCTCAAAATACGCTAATCTCCTCAAAAATAGTGACAGTTTAAAATTGCAGTCTATAAGTAGCTTGGATTAAAACTAGACAATCTTGAAACTTGGTTTCTAACAATGATTCTAATGAAGCTCCTCTATTTTGACAATGATAGATCCCTTAAAGAAATTCTAAAAGCCAAACGGCCATTCTTAGTACCATGAATCATATTTACTTTTGTTCTATTAATCTTTACACTAAACCCTCAACGAAATATGCAACCTTGGATATACTCTAAAACCCCAAAACATATGAAAATATCACTCTCCAAACATGCCAATATGATGATTTTTTTATTCTAAATAAGGAGATCAATTGAGGTGTCCCTGCCCTACTAAACAGCAAACATTGTCAACAACTAAACAAAGCAACACATATACTGCATACACTAGAATTAAAGAGAACAAACAGAACACAAAAATGAAAATTATAAATACCCATACTGTGTTGTTGTAATGTCCCCATTTTTGGATTCTCTTGCATTGTAGTTGACACTGACCTTTTGGACTGTCAGCCTTATTAAAGGGATTATTTATTATTACGTATGAGCTCAAAGGGCCTAGAGGACACAAATGATGCTTTGCGATGCTATTTTTGGCTTCATGTGTGTTCTCCAAGATACTTGGAGAGAGTGTCTATTTATAGTAAGTCAGCCAATTGAGTCTAATTCTCATATCCATCATCGACATGACTCCAGTGCAGTCAGTTCTCGATTCCAATGTATTGTTAGAATAATATTATTCTATTAGTATTTAATGGTCAATAATGCAATATTAGCTTAATTAGATTGTTTCTATTTTCGCTCTCTGTGAATGTTTGTTCCATTAGGAAACGGTCTCTTTCTAATTGCTTATAAATGTACATTGAATTCTTTTAATAAAATATGCAATTACCATAATATGGTATCAGAGTGGGAGTTCCAAATTCAAAAACAAATCATTCCAGGATTTTCAGCCTTTTTTGAATTAGAATTTTCGAAAGTCTTTTTTTTTTTTAAGGCTTATGTTTTGGAAAATTCATGTGCATGTTCACATTTGTTGCCTGCGCTACCTTTGTGACCCATCGCGGATCTAGTTTCATTCTTCCTTGACGCATTTTTTAGTTGCAAATCACATGCGGATTTGTTTCTCGCGCCCATGTTCTATGTTTTTCGGCTCTCCCAACCCATGAAAATTTTGTCTGCCCTTCGTGCGATTTCTTCTTCATTCTACAAGTCCATGATTTTATTTTCCGAGTTTTTTCAGCGTCACGCAACTTTCACAAGTCGCTCGTGCGTCATTCTTCTTTCCCCATGCAGCCTGCATCGTTTCTACAGGTTCTTCATGTTCTCTGCATGTTCGCAAAAGGCTTCACGACTTGTTTTTTTTTGTGACCCACAATTTTCGTTTCCACATCACTGCCTATGGTTGTGCCATTTAGGGTTTATTCAAACCTGAGGATTTTTGCCCTCATTTTTTCCGAGTTCTGCAAAATCGTGTTGTCTGCAAATATTTTCAACCCAATCTAGGGTTTGGGTTCTACACAATGTTTTGTTAATTTTGTGGCTAGGGTTTTTGTAAAAACCCTTTGTTAATATTTTTGGGTGATGCAAAAACTTCTGGGTTCTTTCTAAAATTTTTTGGGTCTTCATCAAAATTTTCCGAGTCCTCAAAAAACCATACAGTGGGATTTGTGCAAGCAGATTTCTTTTTTTTGCCTCAAGATTTGTGCCAACATTCTACCTCTAATTTCTGTGCATTGGGATCTGTGCCTCAGGTTTGTGCATTCAGTTTTTCACCTCTTCTATTTACCTCATTTTTTGTGCCTCAAAACATGTGAAAGATGGCATCTTTGACCAACATTATGTTGGAAAGCAGTCAAAATTTAATGGCAAAAATTATAACACCTCGAAGCAATGAATGCTGACAATCTTTAAATATCGCCGCCTTGATCAGATGGTTTTGGGTAAATCCACACATCCTATGACAGCCGGTTCCGATCAGGATAAATTTGATGAGCAACATCATGAAGTTGTCATGCTCATCAAACTATCAGCCACCGATGATCAGCTCCCACAAGTTCCATCCAGCAAGACAGTTGTTGAAATTTGGGATCATCTAAAGACGTTGCATGAGACTTCCAATAAGAGTCGTGCGTTCTTTCTCAAGAACATGCTTTTCTCTATTGTCACAGATGAACGAAAAGACTCTTCAAGAGCATCTTACCAAAATCAAGGACATAAGATCAGTTGGAAGCAATCAAGCGGAAGATGGAGGAAGAGGACATGGTAGTCATCACGTTGAAGAATCTATCGAAGTCCTATGAACACTTTGTTGAGACACTCAACATTACTTCAACTAATGTTGACCTCAAGTTTCCAGAGTTGTGCAACAAACTTCTACAGCAAGATCGGTGGAAACAACAATTCGGCAACGGTGCCAATTCATCCTCCACAAAACAAGTTTTTGCAGCCAAATCCTTTCACAAGGATAAAGGCAAATATCAGTCTTGTCAACACAAGAGCTCTGATCCATCATCAGAAGGCTCGAAGAAGAAGAACATTCAGTGCAACTACCGTCACATGAAGTCGGAACGCCGTAAACGCTTGGTTGCTCTCCATGCAAGGAGGTTCTCAAGCTAAGGCGAATGTTGCAGAGCACACTAAGCAAAATTAATCTACCTTTTACGCCTTCATGGCTAAAAGACATGCAAATCATGTGAAGTCTTATGCCTGGTATATCGATTCAAGTGATTCTCGACACTTCACTCATCGTCGCGACCGATTCAGAAAATATGTCTTTTTCAAATTATGTGATTTTTTGAGGGGAAGAGTATACCATTGTCAAAAAGGGCAACGTTCAAATTCAATCTAGTGTGAGGAATTTGATTTTCCTGAATGTCTACTACGTGCAAGAATGGAACTTAACCTTCTCTCTGTCAGTTAGATTGTGAGACACTCTCCTCAACTCGATGTGATCTTCAATTCGCATAAGTGCAGTATTGTTGACCAAGAGACTCAATCTTCTATTGTTGTCGGTCTTGAGGATCATGGTCTATACCAACCTATTGATTCAAGTGATTCTCAGAAGCATGCTGTGGCAGCCAAGCACTCTTCCATCAATAACCTCTGCCATCAGTGGTATGGGCACTTGAATGTGTACTATCTCTCTCAGCTTGTTGGGGAGGATCTGGTTATTGGATTGCCAGAGATTCAAACCCAAAGCATACGAGTTTGTGGAGCTTGTTAGGCTGGAAAGCAGCATCAGACTCCGTTTTCAAATGGTGACTATTGGCGAGCTTCCAACATATTGCAATTGGTTTAAGCCGACATTTGTAGGCCCATGAACACTCCTTCAGTTACTGGGTCCAAGTATTTTTTATTATTTGTTGATGAGTTTAGTTGCAAAATGTGTGTATATTTTCTTCAACAAAAATCAAAGGTGTTTAGTATGTTTCAGATGTTTAAGGCTTTAGTAGAAATGGAGTATGGTCAACACATAATTACTCTTAGGTCAAATAATGGGGGGGAGTTTTGTTCTTCTGCTTTCTCCAACTTCTGCGAACAACATGGCATTAAGCACCAACTTACAACACCTTACACCCCTCAAAAAAATGGTGTCATTGAGCAGTGCAACTGCACAATAACTGAAATGGCTTTGTCTATGTTGGAACATAAGAAAGTTCCAAAGAAATTTTGGGTAGAAGCAGTCTTCACTCTTGTCTATCTCTTGAATCAGTCCCCTACAATGGCCGTTAAGAAGAAGACTCCGAAAGAGGCCTGATCAGGCTGCAAGCCCAAAATCAGTCATCTGAAAGTCTTTGGCTCCATAGCGTTTGTTTGGATTCCTAATGCCAAGCACACCAAGTTTGATTCCAAGAGCCAAAAACTCATGTTCACCGGCTATAGCGACAATCACAAAGCTTACCGGCTAATTGATGTAGAGATAGATCGTCTCATATTTGGTCAGGATGTTGTTTTTGATGAAGAACAAGGGCCTTTTAAGCTCTCTTGTCTTGTTTTGAACCCTGAGGATCAGCCTCTGAAGGCCACAGATTTGGGTGTCCGTCTTCCGTTAGGTCCACCTAATGGGAGGGCTATAACTGCTCCAGGCTCTGCACAAGTCACCCCTGATGCAAGGTCTCCTAGACGAGTAGTTGCACCACCCGACTTTCCTCAAGAAAATCTTGAGCAACATCTTGATGGCTTTCTTATTGACATTCCTGGTGATGTTGATCCACCTATTTTAGATGTTGGTACATCTACTCTCCAGCCTAAGTGGTGGGCCAAAACTATTGGTGATCTTCATGATGATGAGCTCATTGAGGGTAGATTATCTAGACACGAGCAAACAACAGCATACGGTTAATTTTGCTCTCATGGCCAACATTCACAATGTGTATGAGCCTCAAACATACTTTGAGACTAAAGGTATACCTGAGTGGGAGCAAGCTATGGAGGCAGAGCACAATAGTCTTTTGAAGAACAACACTTGGGTTTTGTCTGATCTTCCACCAAGGAAGAAACCCATTGGTTGCAAATGGGTTTATAAGGTCAAGTATAAAGCTGATGGTACATTGGATAAGTATAAAGCTCGGTTGGTAGCAAAAGGCTTTTCTTAGCATGAAGGTATTGACTACGAGGAGACCTGTGCTCCGACAACAAAGATGAGCACCATTAGATTAGTTCTCGTCATGACAACTCAATTTGGTTGGAAGGTACTGGTACGACAGAAACTGGTACGGTGCCAATAGGTACTGGTACTGTGCCAACATGTACTTGTACGACAGAAATTGGTACGTTGCCAACAACAACTAGTACAATACCTGCAGAAACCGGTATGGTACCGGCAGAAATCGGTACGATGTCAGCAGAAACCGGTACGGTGTCAACAAAAACCGGTACGGTGTCAGTAGAAACCGGTATAGTGTCAGCGAGAACTGGTACAGTGTCAACTAACTTAGAGGCAGCCTTGGGCACTCTGACAGATGAAGATATAGACGCCTCATTGGATGGATGGCTAGGGCAGTTCACACTCGCTCCACACCTTCCCCCTTCCCCTGCACCACATAACATGGCCATCAGGCCAAGCATGACTACAGATAGAGAGACCTCTGTCCTAGACCTGGCAAGAGAGAAATCCACTGATCAGGGACGGCAAGGAAGGGACAAGTAGAACGGTGGACCGGCAGGAGCTCTCACAGGACTCCATATCACACCACCTGACTCGGATGACCCAGCAGACTCACTCGGACGATTCCTAGAGGAGCTACAAGGGCTCTCTGATGTTGCTCACAGCATGGCTCAACTTACTGGACAGATGGAGGCCGGCAATTCAGCTGACGCTACACAGCTGTGTCACTTCATGACCGAGGGGTGCAAGGATGAGTTCACACAACACTTTGAGCAGCAGGGGTGGCCAGGCCATAGTACGCCCGAGATGATTCAGAACTGGACCTATAGGCACCTGATAGGAGGTACAGGCACAATGGGCATCACCTTCCGCAGCATGGAGGGGGCCTTCCAAGAGGTGTACTTCCAAATGCGGCAACATCAGATGGAAAAAGAAGCTCAACAGATGTACATAACAACCCTAGAAAAGGAGGGTGAGAAGCAGGCAGAGTTGGCCACAGTAGAGAGGAGCATGAGGAAGGGGATGGAAATGAAGATGGCCACCTGTGAGGCCCGTTGCAGCATACAGGAGAAGGAGGCACAGGCATTAGCAACCCAGGTGGCGGCGCTCACTTCACAGCTAGAACAAAAAGATAAAAAGCTACTGGAAGCTGCTCACATGGTAAAGAAAGCTCGGGAACGACAGTTAATGGCAGAAAAGAACCTAAAACTCCAAGCCGGACAACAGCCTCCTACCGCGACCACTACAGGGACGCCTCCTCCCTCTTCTCGGTCTTAGCTATGTTTTATATAATTCAGTTTCTCTTGTCTGAGTCGTCTGGAAGACAACTATGTTTTTGGGGGGGCTAATGTTAGTGGTAAATAACATATGTTAGTAAGAATAATATTTATAAGTGTGTTATGTTTATGTTTTTGTTTATGTTTATGTTTATTCTTACTAACATACGTTATTTACCCCTAACATTAGCCCCCCAAAAAACGTAGTCGTCTTCCAGACGACTCAGACAAGAGAACCTGAATTATATAAAACATAGCTAGGACCGAGAAGAGGGAGGAGGTGTCCCTGTAGTGGTCGCGGTAGGAGGCTGTTGTCCGGCCTGGAGTTTAAGGTTCTTTTCTGCCATTTACTGTCGTTCCCGAGCTTTCTCTACCATGTGAGCAGCTTCCAGTAGCTTTTTATCTTTTTGTTCTAGCTGTGAAGTGAACGCCGCCACCTGGGTTGCTAATGCTTGTGCCTCCTTCTCCTGTATGCTGCAGCGAGCCTCATAGGTGGCCATCTTCATTTCCATCTCCTTCCTCAAGCTCCTCTCTATTGTGGCCAACTTTGCCTGCTTCTCACCCTCCTTTTCCAGGGTTGTTATGTACATCTATTGAGCTTCTTTTTCCATCTGATGTTGCCGCATCTGGAAGTACACCTCTCGGAAGGCTCCCTCCATGTTGCGGAAGGTGATGCCCAATGTGCCTGTACCTCCTATCAGGTGCCTATGGGTCCAGTTCTGAATCATCTCGGGCGTACTATGGCCTGGCCACCCCTGCTGCTCAAAGTGTTGTGTGAACTCATCCTTGCACCCCTTGGTCATGAAGTGACACAGCTGTGTAGCGTCGGCTGAATTGTCGGCCTCCATCTGTCCAGTAAGCTAAGCCATGCTGCAAGCAATATCAGAGAGCCCTTGTAGCTCCTCTAGGAATCGTGCGAGTGAGCCTGCTGGGTCATCCAGGTCAGGTGGTGTGATATGGAGTCTTGTGAGAGCTCTTGTCGGTCCACTGCTCTGCTTGTCCCTTCCCTGCCGTTCCTAATCAGTGGATTTCTCTCCTGCCAGGTCTAGGACAGAGGTCTCTCTATTTGTAGTCATGCTTGGCCTGATGGCCATGTTATGTGGTGCAGGGGAAGGGGGAAGGTGTGGAGCGAGTGCGAACTGCCCTAGCCATCCATCCAATGAGGTGTCGATATCTTCATCTGTCAGAGTGTCCAAGGCTGCCTCTAAGTTAGCTGACACCGTACCGGTTTCTGCTGACACCGTACCGGTTTCTGCTGACACCGTACCGATTTCTGCTGCCACCGTACCAGTTTTTGCTAACATCGTACCGGTTTCTACTGGTATCGTACCGGTTTTTGCTGGTACCGTACTAGTTGTTGTTGGCACCGTACCAGTTCTTGTTGGCACCGTACCAGTACATGTTGGCACCATACCATTTCTTGTTGGCATCGTACCAGTACCTGTTGGCAATAATTACAATTTCATCAATATATAAGCAATAATTGCATACTACTACATCATATGATATAATGTCAATCAAGGATCATAAAGTACATGATACATATTTTTACAAGAATGTGACCTAGCTTCTCTTGCCCATCTCGTCACGATAATATAAATAAAGAATACAATCACTGTAGTCTCCGGTCGCCATCAACCCAATGGTCATGTACAAACCAAGAGATGAGAACATGTCCAGGCAATTCTTCACCCAACCATGAGGCTTACACTACCCCTGGAGTTCTTTCTACTCAAAGAACATCCAACCCTACATGAGAAGCCTAGCAACCTAAAAACGGCAGGCAGGATGGAATCTAGTGCATGTCCGATATATCTACATGCATTTCATACAAGAATATGCTATGACCTAATATCAAGATTGGCAGAGATAACAAATATAAATTAACATCCATCTATTTCCATGGTACACATAGCTTGGTCAAGCATATAAACCATACAATGGTAGGTAGATCTAGAAAAGCAAATCTACTTCCCTCTATTAACCCATATTCGGCACTCGTCTCGGAAGGTAAGCTAAAACACACATAGAAGGAAAACATAACATGCATATGCCAAATCATAATCATAACTCTTATTCGTTTCATGCAAATGATAAACACCTATGAGACATTTTATGCATTTCAGATCTATGATTTCATGCAATATTCAATGTACATGCATAATTCCATTCATGCAAACATGATTATCCCAAACATCTAATTGATAGTGCTAAAGAATGCTAAGAACAGTAAGAAAATGTATAGGGTACAATGTAGGCGAGCATCCATTTAACAATAAGTCAATATTATATATTACTATGTAATTTAACATTTTTCAAATCTTTATAATAGCTAAACTTTGTCATTATCTTTATAAACTTTTCAAATGAAAGTAATTACTGCAAAATGAGTTACTTCATTCTCTCTGTCAAAATTCATAATATTCAAAAGATATACTTGACGAAAGAATGTCCCTATCAATGACTCCTTGAATAATCCGAAAGACTATAACATCTAGCAACCATACTTATATTTTGTAAAAATTCTTTTTGTAAGTCAACCTAGGTGCTAAGAGTACCCCTTATCCTACTACATAACTTAGTATAGGCTTAACTAGTTAACCATACAATATGTTTAGGATCTAAATATTTCACATTGTGAAATACAGAAAAGGGTACACATTTGACTATAATGCAAATGAAATCAATCATAATATCATTTGAATATAATTTGACTATTGACAAGTATAGTACTCTTTTTATTAAATAAAATCCTCGTTGACCCAATTTTATAGTTCTTTGTTTCAAGGAGTAAAGTGGATATACGTAAAGAAACTCATGATTACATAGTGTATTTTCCATTGATAAATGTATAGTGAAGCTTATAAAAAGATTAAGAGTGCCTATTTTATAGAAGAAACCTTCTCATGAAATGATTCAAGAGATGAGCATGCAAGCAAATAGGTTATTCTTTATTATAGTTAAAGTAAATTCATGCAAAGTTTGACTTCTTAAAGATGATATTCTAGGGAACTTCAATGTTAAAAAGATCCAACACATGATAAGCATAAGATATAGCAAGATTTATTCAAGACTTACGCCTCTATAAGAGGAATTATATCACTTAGAAGTACGTGGTTTGATTGAGTCAAAAGGTTCAATCAAGCCATTTCAATGTAAAGGCTTGGTAATTGAAAGAATATAAGCCAAGAAGTGGTTGCATAGTTAGGACAATACAAGACTATGCATGCAAAATAACTAATCAATTGATTGTCAAGATGTGCGCAAGGTTTTTAGATTGAAATCTTTGGTGTAGAGATCACACAAGCCTAAAGTTTCAAAGATTGCACAAATTGCAAGGAATAAAATGAAGAGGATGTGCATAAGCACAGAGCGGTCTCACATGCAAATTAAGTTTGGAAATGTTGTAGGAAACAAGAAAAGATAAGATATGTGATCTGTTTGACATGAAGCCTAGCAACTCAAAACTAAAGGAAATGCACGGAATGGATTTGTTCAAAAGGCTTAGAAACATTCCAGCATTCAACAATCTGTGCTAAAGCTGAATCTTACAAGTATATGCCAAGCATGCACTTGTGCACCAAAGGGGGGCGATAACAGAGAGTGACATGATAATATCACATGCACAAGGAAAATACAATGTGCTAAAACAAAAGGCTAGCGATAGGACGAAGACAATTATCAAAAGATATGAAAAAAAGTCTCAAATACATACACAAAACAATTGACCATACACTTGCAAATTATGGAATTAAACTCAGATGATAGTAAGATTTGAATATATAGATTGAAAATGCCACAACACAATCAAATCGGGTTTCCTATAAATTTCTTGAATATTAGAAATCTAAGATGGGTATTTGTACAGGGTATGGATACCCATCAAATTGTAGAAACAAAAGTTGCAAGTTGTGTATCTCACAAAATCATTAAAGCGAGGGGGGTATGTGATTAAAAGAAAAAAAGAACAGCCCATTTTATTGTTGACTTGCAAGTAAAACATGGAGAAAGGATATGGTGTGCAGCTACCGTATTACTAGGTTGTAGAAAATGAATAAGATCACAAAGGTAACATAAATAAACACTCCATAGAATGAATTCAAAAGCTTAGCTCGGTGATTGCTAATGTCCCTTTACACAATCTTCTATTCTCTTCTTCAATTTGCCAAAAACCTTCACCTTAATATACCCCCTCTTTCACCATTCCCTGTTGATTCCCCCAACTAAAGAATAAATCGAATTTCTTTTGGAAAACTCTAATGTTGTCAACTGAGGGGATGATTCCCCCAACTAAAGAATAAATCGAATTTCTTTTGGAAAACTATAATGTTGTCGATTGAGGGGATGCATGCGTACCTAGCCTCTCCTCTATGGTTAAATAAATATGGTGAATCATTACTTTGCCACTAAATTTAGTCTCTTCGGTATGCAAGGGTCAATCTCCTTTCCATTACTAGACTCAAGTTAGAAAAAGCTAAGTTGCTTAATAAAAGATTATAAAGATTTGATTTAAACTCCTCTTTTCATAAAAAAAAGTTAACTAAAAGATTCTCAAATGAAAACAATAAATTTATCATAATAAATTGATCTATATAAAAGACATAAAATCAATTTTAGTTATTAAAATATTAAAACTAGGAAAATAGGTTGTGACATGGTGTTAGAAATAATTAAATAATGAATTAAATCACATTTTGGGGACATGAGGCTTATTTAATTAATAAAGCAATTTTATATTGTGTTTTCTGGAAAGTTCCCAAATAAAGTTATAAAAAGGGGTTGAGAGCTCATTTGGCATTTTGCAGTTTATTCTATTTTCTCTAATTGAAACCCTTGTGGTTTGGAAGATCAAACTTGGTTCATCTCAGCCTCTAGAGGACAAAAATTCTTGGGAGAAGATAAGTTTCGGTGGTGAAAGATTCCACCCTAGCTGGTTACAGGCGGAATCATCTAGGTTTCGCATTTGCACTTCAACGGTAAAGGTTCGGAACTTGTGAAATCGTCATTGAAGACAAATTTCTATGGTTGAGGTTTTGCAAGTTGCTTGTATTTTGACGCCTGGAACTTCATTTTATGAGCAGTTTATTGTGGTTGATGGAGTGATTGTTATACATTGGAAAGTATTGTTGACCATATAGATAATTTTGCCCTAGGTGTGTGGATTTGTAACCCTAGGCGTGGAGTTCATTATTATAATGATTGTATATTCATGTATCTCCTTACAATGGCGTGAGGGATCCTTGCATTCGGTTGGACACCTGATTTCATACAAAATGTGTCCCATTTAAGGGATTGATTCCCTCATAAAAGACTAATACTTGCCAAGCATCGTCTTATAGCAGCAGTTTGTGGGTGTCAGAAGATTATATCTGCAACTGAGTGTGATATTTTAATATTTGGAGAGCCGCCCCACATATTTTCTTACCGGGACGTGGAAGCACTCATTCTTGGCTGAGTATTAACGCCATTATGTATGCAGGTGATTCTGCTATGTAAATCTATCATCACTGTTAATGTTGAACGCAGAAATCAATGAATATATCTGCACTTTCAGATCTGCATATATATGAGGTTCTGCTATTATAAAATAAAGGTGAGATTTGCTTCCGTTGTACTGGACGTGGGAATGGATTTGTGCCATATTGAGAGTCAATAAAGGTTTAGTGCTGCTGCGTTTTTCCTGAGCGTTGCAACTCCAATTTTAGACTGTTATTTGTAATTCTAAGCAATATTAAAATCATTTTCAGTTGGGTACTTGCAGTGAAAGGTTAGCTCTTGTATTACTGTTCTTGCAATTCTTTATCAGCTATTGAATATTGAACATTGTTCTTTCAGTTGTATACAAATGTATAACTTTATTGGTCAGTCAATATATGTTTCTATTCATTTCTGAGCAAAAAAATCTGCTTAAACACATAACAAACATATGTCATTACCATTGCTATACTGAAACAATACATTCACACCATCAAGCAAACTTTTTCACAAAATTACTCAGAGGGAAAGATCGCAAAAATTTGGGTAAAAATCAATAGGGGACTTTACAGCTATCTACTGCCCAATTGACATACACACTTAAAAACTAAGAAAGATAAAAGCTCCAAACACCATATAACTATAATGAATGCTCGCATCAGCAATCTTTATCAAACACAGCATGAAAAGACAAAATAACTCCCATACAAACAACATCCAGTAATCCCTACACCCTCAATAGTGCATTCTCAATCCTCTAAGGGGGGAGATCCACCTATCACTTGCCCGATTATGAATATTTAAACCCAATACGTTGGCTAGCTCCACAAGGACAGACCATGAAACCAAATGTCCTTGATTATCCCAATATAACACACGGCACTAACTACATTGCCATTCTCCAAACTGGTAATATATAACCACTAACAACCTCCAGAATACCCTTGTGAGGAGAAATTACAATATTCTTCATCACCAACCGTGAATTATGACAAAATGCATCCAAGGCATGCACATGCTCCATTAGTGTTAAAACCCTAGCATTCAACAACTGAATATCAATCTCATCCCCTCCAGAAAACAAGGATTTGAAACAAACCCCAAAGGAGAAGGCTTGCCTGTCCTCCTCCACCTTTCATTGCTACCATCAAAATGACTCTTCCAAACACTTTCGAACCTCCAACAATTTCTTTACAAAATCCACCTTTATCCACTGTCATGAGACTCATGACTATAACTGCCCATTGCCACAAATACTATAAGCTCCCAACACTTCTTTGACAACATTCAACAATTCCTTCAACTAGCAATTAAAAATCTTACAGAACTTGAAATTCAATACATGACCTCAAGAAAATTGGTCTCTTCTTGCACTCTTATTTGCCATATGCCTAAAGCCCATACTCCCTACAAGAGACACAACATACCATAGCAAAAAATGCCATACAACCAGATGACTTCACAACACAGAACTGTCACCATAAAACCTATTACAATTTGCATTCACACAGTGCCTTACATCATAATGAACAATGACAAAGGCATTACTAATATATGTGATGCCGCTCATCGCATCACCTCTATCCCTAGCAATTAATAAACCACCCTCATGTTCAAGGGGATTTCAAGGTGACAAGGGCCTCTTATAAATCCCAATCTTTCATGTCAATAATCTCTAAAGAATAGAAATGATTTTGAGTGACACCTTGATTACCATTGTTGTCAGCAAATCGATTTTCTACCTGTAACAATGAGAAAAATTAACCTATTTAAACATCCTAAGCCAAGTACCTTCTCAAGAAGAGAACACAATCGCCAATCAAGACACTATTTTTCTTTACAGACTCTATCACCAATCATCATTCAATTGATCAATAGCTTTTCTCTATTGAAGCTACCTTTCACCAATCATCATGTCATTTGACACATGGCACCAATAAATAGGCACTCCCACTTCATAAAAGAGCAGCCTATTTCCTATTTTTCACAGATGGATTCATTTTTTGTTAATTGTATTCTTATTGGCCTAACTTGCTTGTTTATGTCAAGCAGCAAACACATTAGTTTTAACCATTGTGCACAAAATTGATAGTCAACTTTTTATTAGTGCATGATACAAGCTACAACCATTGGCCAATAAACCTGTCTTCTAATTGGCATGCAGCAAGCAAGATGCTTCAATAGCCTGTAGTTTTTCTTTTCTAAAATATTTTCAATCTCAAACCAATCAACACCTATATCTTCTCTAATGTGATAACTTCTATGTTTTGATGCATTGATCAAGCTTAAGTGCTTTTTTCCTCATTAATATCAACCAATTGAACTAGTCTGTTATTAAATACTTCAATGATCTTGGTAGGACTTCCCCAATACCCAATTAATTTGTCCCTTTACTCAATTTTCCAATAAATTTCAAAACTAGCGTAACTGATTATTCTTTTACTTTCTTTATGTGTATATCATGCCGATACTTCTGTCTTTATCATTCAGTTTTGACTGACCATTATACCAACCTCCTCTTCTCATCTATCTTGTCTTAAATAATCTATCTTGTAGACATTCCTGGTCACTTTATCAATTTTCTGTAGTAGCCCCCCTCAAGCTTGGTACCAAAAAATTCATTGTTACCACAAATTCTTGTCCATACATCAATTCAAAATATTTATACTCTATACATATCTTGAACAAAGTTCTACATTCCCCTAATGCAGGAGTCAGTTTCTAAACTCAATCCTAAGAATATTATTGATAATGGCTATGATAGACTTATTTGTAGCAAAGTTTTAATACTCGAACTCACCACGGACTCGACAAGCCAAAAATTTGGACTAGGACTTGGACTCGTGAAAGACTCGCGAAAGACTTGGCAAAAAATAAAACCGTAGTTTTACAAAAAAAAATATAAAGAAATTAATACATTTAGAGAACATAAGAGCCATAATTGAAACATTACACATGTCATATGATCTACAAACACTCAATATTTGAAATTTCATCATTCATACTCATTGTTTCAACCAAGGTTGAAAAACTCAAACTCGGCAAGCCCAAAAATTTTAAAAAACTCGAGACTCGCAAAAACTCGGGAAAAAACTCGGCAATAACTCGGTAACTTTATCGAACAATTGAAAATACAATCATATAATCATATTACATTTTCATTCGCACTCAAAAACCAGATGAAAACCTTGGTGCATCCTATCTCATGGCCAAAAAATAGAAGTTGCGAATCAAATTTGTCATTCCTGACGAGTTTTTCTCAAGAAATAGGGTTTAACCCGCAAGATTTCGCGAGTATTTCCTCAAAAAACGCTGCGTGCTTTTATAGAAACTCGGAGCCGAGTTTAATGGTGAGTGACTCGGCTAGGATTTTGACGCGCGAGTACTTGCGAGTTTTTGAAAAACCCGCAGAGTTTTTCATCTATGGTTTCAACCAAAGAAGCAAACATCTAGAAAAAATCGCGACCAGTCGCAATTAATCGGGGATCGGGAAGGTTCACAATTTTTTCCCCCAAAAAATCGTATAAAATCGGTCAACGGTTTTTCAACATTTTTTTCCCGATAAATCATGAAAAAATCGCAGGATTAATCCAGTAAAAAAACGCAAATAAGAAACCCACCGCGAAACCCTAAAACGCACAAAAATGTCTAAAAAAAAGAGTTTGCCTATGTGGGGTTGCAGGTTAACCTACCGCGAAACCCTAAAACGCACGAAAAATGTGTACAAAAAAGTTAGTGTGTGGGGTTGCAGGTTAATAACATCATCGTTTTCCAATGTTTTTATTTTGCGTCTAACTATCAAAACCTACCTAGAAACGCACAGTCCAGGGAAGAGAAAGTCGGGAATGAATACCAGTGAAGCCATATCGCAAGAAACAAAGTTTGATCTATTTGCAACTAGAATTATAGTTTCTGCTATTAATTTTTCGATTAATATTTATAATTTTATTAACATTATACTTAGCTTGTTTTAATATTAACATTAATATAAATTTCAATATCTTTAAACTAGTTAATAAAATCACCCTTACATTTAAATTAAAAATTAAAATAAATTAAATATAATATAATTAAATATTAACAGTAAATAATAATTAAAAAATTAATATTTAAATATAAACATAAAATTAAAATAAAATATATTAAATATAATAAAAAAATATACAAATATACAAATATATGAAATGTAAGTCTTAACAATTAATCATTAGTATATTTTTTTAATTATATTTAATGTATTAACAACAACTAATAGTTAGGAATATTTATTAAATATAATTAAAAGATATACTAACAATGATCAATAGTTAAGAGTTATATTTTAATATAACTCTTAACTATTGATCATTGTTAGTATATCTTTTAATTATATTTAATATATTAAAGATGATTAATAGTTAAGAATAACAATGATTAATGATATGAGAGAATATATATATATATATATACAAATAGCCATATTCTTATCAAGTACCTGTAGCCGTGTCCATGCAACATAGTAACTCATGTGTTGAAATCTTTACAATATCTCTATGCTATTAAAATGCCTTGAAATGTTTTTTTTTTAAAAGTTATTTTTTATTGTTTTTCATCAATTTTTTATGGTTTTTGTAAATCCCGATTTTTCCCGATTTTTTCATAAAATCTTATACTTTTGGTTTGCCGATTAATTCCCCAAACTATTAATGCTTCTTTGGTTTCAACTCTAAAATGTATAATAGCAGCATAAGTTTATAAATGTTTACAAAATTGCATATAATGATATGTCCAACTCCAAATGTGAAAAACAACAATGAACAAACTAAAGAGAAGACTACAACTTCCTCTTTGTATTTCTCCTAATATAGCTCAATTTTTCAGGCCTTGAGCTAGAAGTAGTAGCAGTGGGTGTTGCGGTATCTAAATGGTGAGATGATTCTTCTTCAAAATCAAAGTCCTCATCTTCGTCCTCATCTTCATCCTCCATTTCATCCAATCTTGCTCGTTCTACTTCTTGTGTTGCTCCTCTCTCTATTTCTGCAATTTCTTCTTCGGAAAGGAGGACATCATCACCATCATTTTGTTCATTCACGATCCAATCACCATATGGATCAATTTCATCCAAGTCAATGGCCTCATGTGAAACACCCTCCACCTTTCTAACTCGAAGGCGAAGGTTGTACCAAACGAAGACAAGATCATTGAGTCGCTTTTGTGTCAATATATTTCTCTTCTTTGTATGAATGCTCTCAAATACACTCCAATTTCGTTCACACCCAAAAGCACTGCATAGCTGAGACAAAACACGGATGACTATCTTTTGAAGATTAGGTGTGCCAGCACCATAATTCTCCAACCATAAATCTACAAAAAACATTTAGAAATATTAGAATTGAGAAAAAAATGTAACAATCAAGTTTGTACTTTTTTTCTTGCAGTATTGAACTAAGTTACTAAATTTTTTACCTAGTTGTTTTCCTCTCCTATCAATTGCTAGTTGTGATGAGAAGAGTCTCCCCTCTGCACTCTTGTAGATCTTGAACAATGAACAATTCGAAATTCATAAATAGATAGTCAAAGTGTCAAACTCAAATTCAATAATGAACATTTCCAAATGCATAAATAAAGATAGAGCAATTGCAAATGTCAAATCTCACCTCCAACTCATCAAGAACCTTGTCTCTCAACTCAAGATCAGGTGCGATCTTATCAATGCATGCAATAACACCTGCCATGACCTCATCAGCCCTAAATGAATCAGAGAAGTAGAATTTCGGGTTCAAGAAGTAGGAGAAGGCATGTATCGGTTGGTGGAGTTGGTTTGTCCACCTACGATCAATGATGTGCCAAAGGATTTCACATTTTCTTGTATTTCCACGATAGTAATGTGAAATGGCCTCTTTGTCCCTATCCATGGCCTCATAAATGAAACCCATTGGCATGCCCTCTCCATCCACCATATAAAGAACCCTTACCAAAGGTTCTGTCACCTAAAAAAATGAAAACAAATTTTAAATTAGTACAAAATTAACCCCTAAAAAATAAAATCAGCAAATAGACAAGATTGTATAAAGTTTACTTTTGTATTTATTACTTACCGCAATCAACTCCTCTCCACTTTTACTGAACCCTTCATCAAAAACAATGCTCACAATCTTCTCTGCCTCAGGTCTTTTGGAGTATGAAGACCCCAACCAAGCATCAAACACAAACATCTGCTTAAGATGAGGAATGGCACTAAGAATGCTTTGCAAAGTGATGAAGTGGCTAGCAAATCGTGTCACTCCAAGTCACACAAGGTTCTTGCCATTTGTGTGTTTTCTCATCAAAGCAAGCACCTAAGTATGGTTCTAGATGAATTTGGTGACACTTCTTGCATCTTCAACCACCTTTTTCACCCATCCAATCTTCCCAATGTCCTCTAGCATCAAGTCCAAGCAATGTGCAGCACAAGGACTCCATGTAATCATAGGATGCCTCTCCATAAGCATTCTACCTGCAGATACATATGCAGCTGCGTTGTCCATGATAATTTGGACAACATTCTCAACTCCAACTTCCTAAACCACCCCATCCAATAGATTACACAAAGTGTCTACATTTTTTATTTCATTTGATGCATCAATAGACTTTAGGAATACCATTGCACCATTTGAAGGCACCAAGAAGTTGAGAAGAGTCCTATTTCGTCCATGTGTCCATCCATCAGATAAAATGTTGCATCATTTTCTCTTCCAGTACCTTTTCTAATCATCAACCACAACTTGTGTATTTTTTATAGCTTTCTCTAGCAATGGCCCACTGAAGTCATGACCTGTTGGGGCCTTAAACCCCTTCCCTGCAACTATTAATGCATTAACCAAACCTTCCCAATACATATTGTTTGCTGCATTGAAAGGTATATTATTGTAAAACCAAAAGTTTGATGCTGCTATCTTTGCTTGTTCATGCGTCTCTCTACTCCATCCTATACCTTCAAGTGAAGGTTGTGCACCTGGAACATTGCATGGTACAAAAAAATTAGGGCCTGATCTAACAGGAGTGTCACTACCCTCACCCTCATTGTCACCAAAAGATGAAAGTGATTGACGACAACTAGTGTGACCAATGGGACTCAAAGTGGACAATGTGGGATTCATTGCAGCTGCCATGGCTTCGTTTGTTTTTTGCCTTTCTTCCTTTTGCATATCATGCTTAGCAAGAAGGGTCTTCATCTCTCTAATAATCTCAGGAGTTGATTTGGGGCATATGTCCACACTATATCCAGGTATTTGTGCAAGGTGGTATTTTAATCTATTGATTCCACCCGTCATCTATTTTGTACATTCGGTGCAAGTGACTTCCCCCTTTTTGCTTCTAGGAATCCCATATTTCCATGCTTTATCTCTTTGTCTTCCTGGCCTTGGGGTTGCCCTTGGAGTTGAACTTGCCATTGCTGATTTAACATGAAAAAATTAAAAAAAACAGTAGGGTCTTGTGGAAAATCAACAAAAAAAAATGACAGTGAATCATTTGGGAAAAATAGCATTCAAAAACAAGAAAAAAATGTAAGGAAATACGTTAGGAAGGGAAATAGAAAAAATTTTGGCAGCATATCCCCTTGTTTTTCAAGATTTTTTGGATTTTCAAAACATGGAAATGAAAAAAAAAAAAAAAGAGGAAAAATCCTTACCTAGATCTCTTTTGCTGATTAAATCTTCTTTACTCTCCTCCTTCAAACCCTACAAACCTGTTTTAACCAAGAAAGAATGCCAAATTAGTGAAAAAAATTTGGAAAAAACACTTTTTATGCTTGTTGGGCATATTTTTGGGTTGTGCGAGTCCTTCTAAATGACTCGCGAGTCCGTGCATTTGAATCGCTAAGGCGTATTTCTGGGTTGCGCGAGTCCATGCATTTGACTCGCCAGGACTCGCCTTGCGAGTCCTTAGCGAGTCAACTCGTGGTGCCACTAGACTCAGAAGTCTGTGGCGAGCCCACAAGTCTTAGAACTATGATTTGTGGCTTCTATCTTACCATTCAGCCTAGAATAATAAGCAATGGATTTCCTATGTGTTATTTTCTGAATTTCTATCATTTATCCAATTTCTTCCTTTAAAAAATGTATCCCTTTATTACAGACCATACTCAAAGGACATTGCAACATGGTTATAATGTCTTCACACAAGAAACTTGTTGTGCCTTTTTGCATTATCATCGAAGTAATGCCTTAGCTTCTACTCATTAAGTATTGTGTATCCACTAGCAAATTTATATACCTTCTTTCCTTGGAAGGGAATCTGAATGGAACAAAATCTACTCCCCGTTTCTCAAACAATTCATATATCCAATGGTTGAGTCCGTTATTGTTTTCCTTTCCTTTGACACGTATCAAATTGTTTTACCCATTTTGTTCAGGCTTTGTGTATTGTCACCCAATATAAACCCAATCAAACAATATTTTCTAGTTGTGGTCTTTGCACTATATATTCACTTCACGCAGTTCTTTCCAAATAGATTCTATTTCTCCATCCATTACCATCTCAATATATAATAATTTTCCCAAATGATGCAACAGTTGGAGCAATCGCAATTTGCCTTAATTTCAAATTTTACTTTTTCTCGTTGTGCCAATCATAAGTCTGCTGCAAAACGTCTCAGAGAATACTGCTATATAAAATAGCCATAACTTCAGGTAATTATCAATAAATCATTCTACTCATAGTTATAAAATGTTGATAATGTTGCGATATGAAATAGCCATGAATCCAAGTAATCATCACTAACCAACATTTTAGATTGTTGATAAGTGGAATGCAATTACATGGGTTTTCTCTTTTCCTAGCACTGTAGAAAAGAAAGAATTTGGTAATAATAATCATTGCAAAATTTGCCTATATATGACTGCTTTATTGATTAAAGACAATAAACTGCACACTAAGAATGTGAATGGATTCACCCATACATAATGTCAGAATTTCTACACCAAATATACCATTCCATATGGCTTATTTTCTGTTGTATAGATTGTCTCTGCTTTTGTCAACAATATGCTGGAAAAATGTAGCAACTGATCCTACTTTACTCAAATTGTGCTAGCAAACAGTCAAATGTATGGTAGATGCATGTACAAGAATGTAGAACTCCTCCCACATTGGATGTGATAAAATCAAGGCACTCATTAATGTATAGTCAACAACCTACTAGAAAAATGTAGTAACTGATCCTATTTTACTCAAATTGTGCTAGTATACAGTCAAATGTATGATAGATGCATCTACAAGGTGGAACTCTTCCCACATTAGATGTGATAAAATCAACGCACTCATTAACATTTAACTTCTCAAATGCCTCTTGCCATTTTGGTTCTCATTCCAATAGTGGCTTCTTTCTTAAAAACAATTTAGTGGGTGCGCTAACCCAAGAAAATCCTAATAAACAAACAATAAGACCCAAATGTTAATGGGTGCGCTAACCCAAGAAAATCTTAATAAACAAACAATAAGACCCAAATGTCTCAAAGAGGTCAAAACCTACCCAAGATCTTAAGGATTTTGCAACTCATTTAGAAACCTCATCTAGTCTCTATTGGTTTTCCTACCCACTTACAAACCACATATCTTACCAGTTTGTGATATCATACCAACAACTGACATTTTCTTTGGATTAACTGAAAGTCATGTCACCGAACACAAACACATGCATTGACATCATACTTGAAAAGGTGTATCCATCTTTCCAAGAATATACCAATTATCCATGAAAGTCATTTCAGACATTGCATTGCCCTTGAAGGTCAAATTTGATGCATGCCATGTCCCCTTTGCAAGCTTAAGTCATCACAAGTCCAATAGCCTATTATATTTTATTTACCGTGAGCTAATGGGGTGAAGTAAAGGAAATAGTTTAATACTTTAACTAAAGTTGTCCTAAGCAACTTTAAGTTATATTTATGAGAAGGCAACTTATGTTTTATTATTTGAAAAAGTGTGTCTAGAAAAGAGGAAAATGTAATGTTAGTTTAAAAAAGTATTTTCTAGACATTTCTGTTGATTTTCCCAGGTTTTATTGGATGTATTTTAATGTATATATCTGATTCAATCTGATACTTGCATTCTTGGAATTCTATATGTTCTCAAATTGAATAACATTATACTATATATATGTTCCTTTGGAGAGGCATGTCCTTGAACGGACATGTCTCTCCTTTAATTATAATAATTTCATCAATATTATAATGTTTCATCAATCAATTATTAATTTAGAATAATATAATAGATTAATATTGAATATTAAATTTTATATGATTAATAATAATATAATAATATAACATAATAATATATTATTATTAATCAACATATATTATATGTATTCTAAATGATCATTCGACTCAAGCTACAAACATTAACAATTTCTAGAATAAGGCAGGAAAATGATTTTGATATATAAAAAGTGTTATAGAAGGAGTTTCTGCGCATAGAAGATATCATCCATTTTATTAAAACAAAAACCCCTTTTCCTGAGATCAAACTTTTTTCATTTTTTGCCCGAGGACAAAAACCCTCCAATCCTTTGTGATGATTTCATTCAGAGATTACCATTGTATTGAAGGTTTGAAAACTTTCCAGTTTCAATTTGATTTGATGACTGTTCCAGCTTTTCAGTGTAAGGATTCATTGTTGATATTTTTTATAATCTTAGTTGCGTTTTCTCATGCGCAGCAATGCTAATTGCTGCTATTTGATGACCAACAATACCGGTTTACAGCAAGTCGTACCTCTTTACAGGAAGCCCTACATATTTGAAAAGGCATTGTATGGTTTTCTAAGGTTGTTGTAGCATTTTATTAGTTGTCATACCAGCTCAAAATTCTGATTGCACGCTCTTAATATTGTTATATTTATGCTGGCCATACCTATGTTTGGAGGCACCATACCAATGTGAAGATAATCGCTCACTTTATAATAACTTTTTTGCTGGGTACTCAAGCTGCCATACACATTTTTAGGGTCTTCATTTGACTGTCGTACAATGTGGAAATGAGTTTTAACTATTAAAAGATTGATGCTTTTTTGAATATATGCTGTCATATTATTGGAAAGGAGAATTGCACTATAATGAGACTACAATATATTGCTGATTTACTATTTATCTTGAATGGTCGTATAACCAAACTCAAGATTGGGTTATTATTAGCAGCTAACATACCATCCGCAACAATATTACTAGTATTTAATTTGACATTCTGAGTTTTTCCTTGGCTGATACTGAGGTTATTTTGATCATTGTTGCTGTTGGGTAAATTGTATGAGATTCAATTTCAGTATATGCACCTTTCCATCATTATTAATCTCTAATTAGGTGATGCAACTTTGTGCAATTCTCCACCAGAACTATTATGGAATTTATATTTGTTCTAGAAGGCTCGTCACCAGAACCAATTTCAATCATTTTTATATTTTGTAATTCTAATATTGATTTGTGTGGCTTTCCACCAACAAGCATAATAATTTAATATTATTCATACTGTATGTTCTCGCCCTGCCCATTCCTAGATCTCAATGATCAAAAGGTGTTAAGGCTTCATGCATAATCATTGTGTAATTGTCAAAACCCAAAATAAATACAATCAAGGACATTACAATGCACCAGGTTATGCCCAAGGCACATTTCTCATCCAACATAGACATCAATTCACATATCACTTATAAACATTCAACTACATGAATTTGTCATATACCACCACAAGAAACAATTCTATGCCATTGTGCAAGCTGTCAAAATATGGCAACACTACTTCTAGGGAACAAGACACTCATTCACTCAAATCATAAACCACTTTTAGTTTATACCTACACAAAGCAAAGAGGAAATGTGTTAAATAAAACAATGGAAAATAATGTCCAAACACATCATAGAGTTCAAAATAAGGGGTAACAATTTCTCAAACTATCTTCTCTCTGCCTAATCATTCAAGGCTTCACAAAAGTGTACAAGGTAAATAGGTTGCCAATCCTTATTTGTCCAAGAGGCTCCTCTGCAAGCTTGGGCATGTTTACATTCCTATAGATATACCTCTCTAAAAACTCATTTAGGATGCACACTAGTGAAAAACAAGAAGAATTAGGGTAAACAAAACATTATCTAGAACCAGCACTATTGTTTTGGGGTTCATGTGCATAGTCATATGCAAGGACATACCAAGTCATGCATTTTGTGTTGCTACGAAGTCAACCAATAAAGAAGCTCTAAATGAATAACGTAGTTTTAACAACTAGATCATTGTAACCTCTCAGCAAGCGTTTCCTATCAAGTTTGTTGACAACAAAGTGCCAAAATGACATTGTATTTGTCTTTGTGGAAAGTATTCAAAAATGGCCATTATGATTGCAACATGTTTTAGCGTGATAGATTAAGCGTGTCTCTTCTTCAACCATGTGAAGATAAATTTCAAACTCTCAACATCTATTGTGACCCAACAAGAGCCATCCGTCGCAGTAGAAAAGACAAAGGAATACTGACAGGAATAAAAAATACAGTTGTGCGGTCTTGTGCAAGCAAAAGAACAACACATATGACAAAGCACAAACCCTAGTCACGCGCAACAAAGACTAGACGCTCCAAAAAATGTCGTGCAAAATTGAGAACCATCACACAAAACAACGCCTAAAAATGGCCACGATTTTTTTTAAAATGGTCAAAAATATCGGCACAAACCAGTTGCACGATTTAGCAGAGATAAATCGTGTGTGCGGGAGGAAAAACAACACTCAGAACCGTCACAAAAGAACTCACACCCACAATCTTCAGCAAAAAAACCAGATGAGAACCCTCACACCCGCAATCTTCAGCAAAAAAACCGAATGAGAATCCTCACACCCTCAAAGATTTCTAGACAAACCACACAATTTTGCTATGATAAAAACCCACAATTTTATAATAAAAAAATCGATCAAAGATATCTTCTAAAAATTTCTCACAAAAAATCAGAAAAAACCACAATTTTTTTAAAATCTGCCAAAAACCCCACAATTTTTTGTTTTAAAAAAATAGGGCAAAAAACTTCTAGAAATTTCTAGGTAAATGGACCATGAATTTTTTTATATAAAAAATTCGCCAAAAAAGGAACTTATGCTCTGATACCATGAAATAATTGATTGTTGTTAAAAAACAAACGAGAGGAATACTCCTTATATAAGCAATTATAGAGGATCTTTCCATAACGGAAATGATCGAGAAGTAAAGACAAAAACAAAAGTTACTAAAACTACCTAACTAACATAGAGAATAGAAAGTTACCAACTAAACTACGTAAATGACAATTATAAGCTAAATATTAAAAACATTACTTTGATATATTTTAAAAGACACTTTTAATATTTTTGGCTTTCAAGCAAAAACTAGAAAAAAAAATGATTATAAAATTATATTATTTTCCCTCAAAAAGTTATAAAAGGAGGATTGGTGTCAAAGAAAGGTCTTCTTGCTCATTTTAACAATTTCTACTTTCTAGAGAATGAACATAAGTTATTCTTTTTCAACCGAAGGATGAAAACCCTTTGGTAAAATAGTTTTAGGGATGAAAATCCTCCTAAATGTTGGTTGAAAATTTTGTACACTCGGGGGATGTACAAAATTGTGGTTTCAACCATAGTGTGTGAGTATAAAACTCTCCTAATTTAGGGAAGGCTCTCTACTTCAAAAAATTCAAAAATAAACTCTAACTCTAAATCTATTCTAAATCTGGGTGAAACTTTGTCTTGTTCTCTTTTTTTCAAAAAAGATACTTATTCTTTTCTCTTCTTTCAAAAAAGAATCACAACTGAAAGCACAAATGATTAATGAAGTAAACTAAATAAAGAAGCAAAGTTTCCATAAAGGCACAAAGTCCTTTGTTGCTTCTCCGGGATGGGAAAATAGAAAGAAAGCTCAAAGTCTTCAACTATCTACTCTCCTATGAACCTTTTTAGACAATTATTTGGTAACCAAGCACAGTATGAGCAACTCAAAGTCTAATTACATGGTGCACCTCTTATGCACAAACATAGAAAATAAAAGCAGCACAAACTTTGCAAGTTACCCCCTTTGCTTGAGCGTCCTACAATAGTTTCAAACATGACAAGCAGCTCAAAGTCTGCAGTATCAAATCTAAAAACCAATCTAAAACTCTAAACACAATAAGCAGCTCAAAGTCTGCAAGATTGAACTTGAATCCCTCTTGTATAATACCTCAAAACTAACAATCAATCTGTAGAAAATGTAGTCACATAACACCTTGAATCAACACAAAGTTTAAAAGCAATTTGCCTTTTTTAATTAATTGCAATTTGATTTACAACTAAGCTCAAAGTCTTAGAGTGCACATACAAACTAACAGAATTTTCGTTGCATTCCCAAAAGATATCGATTACAATAGACCCCCTCAAGTATTTATAGGAGAGGAGCCTTGAGAAAAAGGTGGGAGGATCCTAACTAACTTGAGAAATTCTCTCAACCACCATGACTTATTCCAACTACAATCCTAATTTAACTCAACTTGTAGTTGCTTTACATGTAATTACATTTTACAAAAATGCAAGTGAAAGTGACACTTACAATTACAAAAACTTGTTTTACATGTAACTTGTCGAAACAAAATTACAAATACACAATTGAAACTATTCTATGTGTCCGAAGATACAAATCTAACTACATCATCATTTGTCTATGATAATCTTCATGTTGCTTGAGGATGCTAAATCTTGAAGTATTTAGGATTAGTGAAGACATCTCTAACCGAAACGAGAATTTGTACCCTTAATGATCTTTGTGTCCTTGGCCAACGAACTTCAACCTTATCACATGCTCGGAGTATTACCATTTCTTCAAGAGGGAAAAGATTGCCTTCCTCTTTTCATGTTATGACCATCTCTGTTTTGAAAGCATTCTATAATTTGCATCCATGAATTATTGTTGTATCTCTTCTTCTTTTGTTCACTGATGAAGAACCCATAACACCTTATTCAAGATAAATTGTTATAAAACAATGCCCATGCCTTGATTTGTTGATCTGATTGATCGTGTGTGCAAACAAGACTAACAAGAGAAGGGATAAATTGATGCAAAAATGGGCTCACAAGTGAGGACTGCATTACATGTGTAGAAAAACAAGAGCATTGACTTGCAATTGTGGAGAACGAACATGTAACTTCATATGTGCAATGGGAAAATACAAGTTTGCACTTGTAATTAGATCCTAGAGATTCATTTTCACGTATTTTTGAGTGCATTTTGGACCAATTTTGGGTTTGGGAAGCCTGTCTGCAAGTAAGAGAACATTACAACTTGCACGTGTAATCGGGTCTTCAAGACCCGATTGCAATTAAGCACTTTGATTGGGTATAAGCTTGCAATCTTGTGGGAAAACCTTCATAATCTGTCTTTAGAACTGTAAATGTTATTGCAATTTCCAATTTAAAGAACAAGTTATATGCAGGATGGTGTATTTAAAATTTTGATATTATAACTATGACAATAATATTGTTATCTTTTTTTTTGCTGCAGGTAAGGAGGATGAACATGTATCGATTTCAATGTCATCTCCTTTCTTTTGAATGATGTATATATAGTAAGGTTGCCACGATCAAGTGGCACCTTGATCGGACATGTCTTTTAGACATGTTCGACCAAGATGTCACTTGGTCGTGACTCTTACCAACAGCAACCGATCCACTCGGTGATAACTAATCGGTGCTAGTGTAAATGATAGCAAGTCTGTAAACATACTCGATAATGAATCGGTATCATTGCAAAGGATAACAGATCGATAATCACACCCGATAGTGAATCGGTGTCATTGTAAATGAGCATGATAACTTAATTGCATTAGATCGACGCTTAACTTTGTTAAGCAAGTCGTCGATCTAATTCATCTTTATCAATGTCAATATTATAATCATGATCAATGTTATAATCTGATAAACATATTCAGTTCGGAAAGCATAAATCACATAATCTAATAGCATAGATGAGTAAACCAAAACATAATAGAGGAGATTAACGGGTAAGGAAAGTCTTATCTTGCAGAAGCTACTAATGCATTAACACTCCCTCTTAGCTTTAGAAGATAGATAAAGTAACCTGCATCACATTTCTTTTCCATAATGTCAGTCTCCAAAAATATATATCATCTATTCATATGATATGAAGTACCATCGGGACATAAGATACAAAGATAAAACATCACTCTAAGTATGTGACATAGAGTATCACCTAACCATGTGATATAAAAGATTCATCATTTCATTATGACAAGATATCACCTGAACACGTGATATCAATATTGCCTAAACACGCAATCCTTAAGGATAATCATAAATTCTCATTTTATCGAAGTTGTGGTATGTGCAAAAAACACCTTATACAAATGTCATATCACCTAATCACATGATATGAAGTATCATCTAGACACATGATACAAATGTCCATCACGTCAATCTTGTGATGACAGGATATCACCTAAGCACGTGATATCAGTATTGCCTAAACACGCAATACTTAAGGATAATCATATGAGAAAGATTTAAATTCTCATCTTATCCAAGTTGTGGTATGTGCGCTAACACTTCATATGAATGTTTTACCACAACACAATCATGGCTTCATCCATGATCCACCAGAGATCCACCATGATAACTGGTTTGGACATTATAAGATCGTCACCGTATAATGTCTCCATACAAGTGTTCATTATCTTGAGAGATCGTCACCTCTTAGATATTAACCCAGGGGATAAAATACAAAATGTCCTGTCATGACAAAGAAGTTTACACATTAAACATGCAAATACAGATTACAAAGCAAATTACCTTTCTATCATACCTAAACCTTTTCTGAAGTGATCAACCTTCACTCTGAAAGAGGTTTGGCTAGAATATCTGTAGTTTGATCTCCAAGGGAAAACCCTCCTACTCAAGGGAGAAACACCCAGCATAAAAATGTCTTCTTTATATGTCAAATATGTCTAGCAATAATGCAAGATACGGGCCCAATACATGTTGCTTCACTCCTTGAAGCAAATTTCAAAAGAACAAATCTTATTGGCCTTCTTCACAGGGTCGATCTGCTCTAACTAATATATAAACTGCTCTTCACATAAATTGAAGGGATTAGAGAATGAGTTTGCATCTTCTATATATAAGAGGGAGGCACCCTTTCACAAGGGGTCGGTCCTCAATGACACCATCTGTCTCTTTACAAGGGTGGCCACTACAACATCAACACTCCCTCTTAGCTAGGGAGGAATCCTTGTTAATAATATAGTTATGAAATGACATCCACCATGGCTACTCCTAGAGGGTGGAACACGATTCATCACGGTACCCAACATGATGACATTCATCATGGCTATTCCCAGAGGGTGGAACATGGTCCTTCTCTTCAAACTTCTCCCTCACAGAGAAGAGTGTATTAACAAGGGCTTGCTCCTCAAACTCCTTTCTTACAGAGAAGAATGTATTAAGCAATGGCTTGCTCCTCAAACTTCTCTCTCACAGAGAAGGATGCATTAAGCATATCTTCATGATGGTGTGGCTTCCTCTGAGCCTGATATCAACCTTCTGACCTCCTTGTCTAATGTTGCTTCTGATGAAATGTTAGACTCCCTCTGAATCTGATATCAACCATCTGACCTCCTCTTCGAAGAACCAGATCGCAAGGACAAACTGTATGGGTTCTTCTTCTTCGATGAATACTTACCGCCATCAACTCAGTCCTATGACTGCAAGCATCGAGTTCTTTCTCCCTTGAATGAAATCTCTTATGCTTCTTGGTTTGTCCTTTCTTTATCTCGAAAGATCACTTGCAAAACATGACTTATAGAACTCTGGCATGTACTTAGCAAATTCACCACTAGTAGCATAAACAAGAGCCCCTATGGTCAATATTGCTTCCTCATGGACTGTTGCACTTCTACAGGCAAATACTTGTTTATAGATGGGAATGCGAAATCTCAGAATCTCCACTAAAGTCCCCTCCATATTCTTCCTAAATTCTTCATCCCAAATAGTACTTCAAAACTCTATAGCCTAAGGAGCAACAAGCTCTTCATCACTTTTAATTGCTTTAGTTGTGATTCTAAAGATGTTCTGCATGTAAGGGGCAAGTTTCTCATACTACATTGATTGAAACAAGATGTTCAAATGTAGCTTGTCCTGTGCGGACACCTACTGACAATGTTGATTCACAAATAACACGCATAATGTAATTGCATGAATTAATAACTACATATGAAATTCATGATCATTAATCAAACATGGATTACTTATCTCTTTGTTTATTAGTCTTCCTCGCAATCCAGCAATTGTTCATTCCTGATTCTTTGCACTTGAAGATTTAGATCTTATTTGATGGTTGCTCTTTGACACACATACTTTTAGTTGTTGCGTTCATCTGACATAACCAGGATCTGTGAGATGTTGAGCACATATGCCACGCATAGAACACTCAGCAGTATCAATGTGGCATCGATCTTCCGCAGTAATCTTCCCAACCATGTATTCAACTTAGGTAAACCTGTGACAAGGTTTCCCATAGATGATAAAGCTCTATAATTCAGGTGGCCTAGTCTTCTATGCCAGACCTCATTTGCATTTGTTGCTTCATGAATTAGGGCTAGGTTGGGCTCTGTGCACAGCTCATACAAATAGCCTTGTCTTTGACCAATGACTTTAGCTTTCTTGATGTAAGAATGTCTTGGCCAAGCCAACACCTTGTTCTCCATGAAGGTTACTCTGTATCCGTTATCTTCTAGGGCTAATATGGAGACTAGATTTCTCTTGATGCTGGGGACATATAGTACTCCTTCGAGTTGCAATGATATGCCTATGTTCAGTTTGATGGTGCAGGAACCAATTCCTCTAATTGGATGTGAGGAATCATCTCCGATGGTTACTTCCTCATCATTATCCTTTGTCATGGAATCTAGCACTTCTCTAAACCCTGTAATGTGTCTAGATGAGCCACTGTCGATCACCCAGAAGTTAGACTTATTTGATGCATGACTTGTAAGTGTTGAGTAGAGGACATAGTTTTGGGAGTCATCTTCTCTTTTAGATTTTCTTGCTCTGGCAAATGTGGCTTGTTTGGCTCTCTCTGGACATTTTGCAACAAAGTGCCCGAACTTATCGCACCTATAGCATTGAATATGTGATAGGTCTCTCTTTGAAGTGTTCTTGCCTTGATGACCCTTCCTCTTCCTAAATTGCTTCTTCTTGGTTGTCTTATTTGTGTTAGTATTTAGAACTTGAAGGTCTTCGTCTATGTTCTTTTGTTTTAATCCCATCTTGTTCAATCTTGATTCTTCTTGGAGACAATTGTCCCTTAATCTTTCAAACTTAGGATACTTGGACCTTGCACTGATGCCTTGGACGAATGTGCTCC
Source organism: Cryptomeria japonica (assembly GCF_030272615.1). NCBI lineage: Eukaryota > Viridiplantae > Streptophyta > Pinopsida > Cupressales > Cupressaceae > Cryptomeria > Cryptomeria japonica. The sequence goes on along the minus strand of NC_081413.1, from coordinate 328,153,415 downwards.
ATCCAATGGGCAACCCATCTAGAGCAATGAGTGTTAACTCTTTGCTTTTGATCTCGTAATCCAGAGTAGCTAGTTCATCTCTTAGAGTTGATATCCACATAAAGTAGGCGTTGATTGTCTCCCCCTTGTTCATGGTGATATGATTTATTTCTTGTTTTAATGCCAGAGTTCGACTTGCATTCGAAATCTCAAATGTGCTTTCAAGTGCTTTGAACATTTTATAGGTTGTCTAATGTTTTCTTATGATGGGCATTATGTTGTTTCTCACCCCATCAACTATTATTTTGATGGCTTTTTCATTTCCTTCAATCCATGCCGTTTTTGTCAGGTTCATTTTCAGGTTGGTCATTTTTAGTTTGAACAAATGAATCCACTTTATTCTCCTTTAAGATCATGTGGATTCTGAACTTCCAAGCTGAAAAATCATCACCACCTCCGAGTCTGTCTTCGAATCTCATAGCACTGGCCATTGGAGAAATGTGATGTAGTATATAACCTTGTGTCTTAAATTGTTCACGAAATTGAATAGCCTCAAGTTCGATCAACGTGGCTCTGATACCATGCTGAGACATGGACCAGCTAGGACTCGAACCTAGGACCTTCCATACACTGCTGGAGTGCTCTACCACTGAGCTACTGGCCCTTCTTGGACCAGTCCATCGTCGGTCTGGGTGTGGCTTATTTCCAACACCAACACCCCCCCTTAAGCCACACCTCTCGTGTGCTTGGGGCTCTGTTGACGTGTATTTTGTACACCATCATACACAGAATAAAATACCTAAGGGCATCTTATCCTCTCTTGAGAAAATAGTCTCTAACTGCTGAAGATTCGCGTAAAGGATCAGTTAGGTAGACTCCAAGGTTCTTTTAGTGGGGTCTCCACGTGTGGACAAGCTCCAGTGGTATGATGTGATTTGCTGGAATCACAAGGGGACTTACATTGAACTTCCGATCTGCTTTGCTGGACACAGGCTCTTACTAACTTAGATTAAAAAATGGAAAAAGGATAAGGGCGAAGAAAGGATCTAATCCTAATACTAAGAATGTAGGAGCAATGATTGATCTTTGACAAAACTCTAACTAGATCTTGTTTTGACATCAATGGAACATCTACACAAGACTAGTGCGATCTTCTAAGGGAGCTTTATGATGTTCAAATCATCACCGCAGGCATAGATACCATCCAAGTTGATGCATATCAATGAAGAGGCGACAAATTGAAATTGAGCTTAAGCTGAACGATTCCAGTCGACTACACAAGGCAAGTTTGCAATCAACAAACTGCTAGTAGTATGGATGTACGAATTCCACCATCAATCAATCACATTCCCTCCATTCATTTAATCATCTACCATCTAAGATTGAAGACTCAACAAGAAACCATGCAAATTGCAAGAAAAACGACATATTTCACCATTACTTCAATGAAAATGGAGTTTGTTTACAATCAATGGCAACAATTTCTTGCCTTGTCCTCCTATTCTACTCTCTAACTACTTTCAACTATTTACAACTCTCTCTAATTCTATCTAAAATTAACCTTTACAAAATGAAATGCCTGGGCTTATATAGTGCCCACAATACAATTTGATGGCTTAGATCAATTCAAGATCAATGGCCAAGATTTTACAATGAAAACCCTAATTAGGGTTTGTTACAACCATTACATAACATTTAATGCTTGACCAATGATAAAATTGTATTGCTTGGACACATGTCCCTTCTAGAAAAATCGACCAATGGATAGCCGGGGTAGGTACATCGAAGTTTGTGCCACCTTCCATGAGTTAAGTACATTGAATCTGGACATGCTGAGGTAGACTTCACTGACTGGAGGAGTGATGACTGGGATGCCACCTCATCTGACACTTGAAGCTTGCTAGATATTCAATTTGATGTCGTTGAGAGGCTATCTTTAATTAACTCTTGTTCTAACTCCTTTTGTCCTTGATGTGCAGGATGATGTACCTCGCCTTGGAACGCTGGATTGGAAGAGGTCGCCCTTGTCTTGGCTTGATCGTCCTGGCGAAGACCGTCCTGGCGAAGACCGTCCTTGATCCGGCTTGATTTTCCTTGAAGAGACCTCCATTTGACGCCTACACAACATTTCAAAATTAGCAACATGATTTTGCAATGAATAGATAGAGAGCAAATTTTAGGAAACTTAATGATAAGTCCTTTATTAATCATTTCCTAAAAAAGACTGAGCTAAGGAAAAACAAAATTTCAAAATCCAAAATTAAGGAAATGACGATGAACAATTCAAAATCAAGACAATAAAACCAATATCGCCATACCTCAGGAGAGAGCTAACTCTAGAATGCAAATGAGAAAAATTTGCCTAGGCAAAATTTGAAATTCGATAGTCTTGATGTGTTCTTCAAAAGAACGTTCCTCTTATCAACTTCGCCACCCTTCAAGTCTTGGACGTGATCTCCTCTTCAAGTTAGCAATTTCGCCATCTTTGATATGTTCTTGACGTGATCTCCAATGCCTTGGACAAGTTCGCACTTCCTTGGATAGTACTAACGCCTTCCTTTGGATATAAATTCGCACCTCCTTGAACACAACTTCGCACTTCTCCCTTTGTCTTCCTTAAATCGCACTTGAGATGATAAAAATGATAATGTGAAAATAAAAATCTTTCACCTCCCTTATATAAGCGCCGCTCATCATTCACCCTAAGGCCGACTTTTGTGAAATAAAGCAATTTTAAATGATTTTTAATTAAATAATAAAGGCCGACCTCCCTATCTAAGCGCTCCTCTTGATTTTTATTAATTAATAAATAATTAATTAAATGCCTTTATCATTTAAATTGACAAATTCGATTTTTACAAGGCAAAATAATTAATTAACATTAAGCGCAATATTTAAATGCTATTTTTAATAAAATATCGATTTTGTTAGCATTTAAATAAATTAAAAAAATGTGTTTTAAGGGCCAAAATAAAAAAGTGAGAAGATACGTACCTCATCGCCCTGGTCCCTGACTGAGGGACAGGAGCGATCCATCAATTTGGTCATGATTCTTGCAATTTTTACGTCCAAGGTCTTCATCCTTACGTCCAAATCGCCATTTTAGCTGGGTCCTTTGAGTTAGATTGACTTGCATGTGTGAATGAGTGCCTTTGGATGTAATATCGCCCTGGTCCCTTCCTGAGGGACAGGAGCGATCCTAGTGTCCTGGCTCAAATTTGCAAACTTTTGATCTTTGTTCTTCATTCATTGTCTTCCAAAGGACGTCCTTGACCATGCCTATCTTTGCCTTGTCTTGGTTTTGACGGAACATGAGTGTTTTAGTAAAAATCGCTTTGGTCCTTGTCCAAAGGACAGGAGCGATATAGGCTCTATGTGCAAATTGGTAGCATTTTAACGTTCAACACTTTGGTATATCACCTTCAAAAGACGCCTTAGACCTTTTACCATCTTGCAAAACCTTGGCTTGACGTAAATTTTGAGAGACTTGGCCAATATAATCAATATCGCTCTGGTCCCTTCCTGAGGGACAGGAGCGAACTTCAAGTTTTTAAGCTTGTCCTTGCGTTCTTCAACTTGCCATTACCTTCAATGCGTGAAATGACGTCCCTTGATTCCTCTTGGTGGCTTGATACTTGTTAAACTTTCAAAATCTTGGTCTTTATGGAAATTTCGCTCTGGTCCCTTCCTGAGGGACAGGAGCGAATTAGGATATTTTAGAGCAAATCCCTCAATGTGGCGATCCTTGTAACTTTGTGCTTGATGGAGATGCTTCGAAACGTCCTTGGTACCTTGTTCTTTGCCTTGGAGTGTCCTGATCTTGGAGAAAAGGCAACATACTTATTGTATCGCCCTGGTCCCTTGGAGAGGGACAGGAGCGATTTTGCTCTTGTGGTCTTCATTTCACTTTGCTAGCTTCCAAATTTATATTCAACGGGTTCGTAATGCGTCCTTCCATTCATTCATGCCTTGGAATCGGTCGTAACTTGGCGAGAAAATCATCTATAACAAAAATCGCTCTGGTCCCTTCCTGAGGGACAGGAGCGAACTTAAGCATTTTATTGTTTTGATCAAGTCTGGATGCTCTATCATTTCGTCGTTCACCATGCCTTTGATGTCTCGATTCGTCCGAACAAGGTCAGGAATGGCTCAACTAATCATTTTCGCTCTGGTCCCTTGGTGAGGGACACGAGCGATTCGCCTTGGTCCCTTGGAGAGGGACAGGAGCGCTTTTCGCTCTGGACCCTTGGAGAAGGACACGAGCGAAATTTGACTTTTCGCACTCTCAATCAGGACAATTTTAATGGAATATAACATTTAAGTATAACTTTAAGTTATATTCCATATATACTTTCAGGATGTTTGAGAGTGGTTTCAGACCTCCAGGAGTTATATTGCAAAATCTAGTTTTTGGAGGTTTTTCAGTTTCCAGACTTAGTCAAATTTCAGGATTAGGACATTCCAGACTTAGCCAAATTTCAGGATCAGGACCTCACTCAAGCCGGACTTGCTACCCTGTTGATCTCCCCGACAGCACTTCAAGTTATATTCATTTGATAAAATGTACCTCTTTGGACCTTCTCACATCGCAAGACGTTAAAATCTTGCAAGGACAAAGCAAAATTGGATTTGTAGCTCCGGTCCTTCACTGAGGGACAGGAGCGATTTTTCCCCTGGAGGCATTTCTGTGCTCATGAAAATCTTCAATTTATATTCAATGGAAAGATCTCGCCTTTCTCCATCACTTCCAATTCGTAATTCATCTTGACCCTGCAAGAATAGTAAGATATTTGAAAACGAGCTCCCGTCCTTCACTGAGGGACAGGAGCGATCCTGCTCCTACAGGCCAAAATATCATGATTTTACACATTTTATCACTTCACAAGGCGAAAACAAATCATTTGAAATGCCTAGGATCAAAATTCAAAAAAGTCAAAATTTGGTCAAAAATATTCAATTGGACAAAAAATCACATTTCATCTTCAACACTTAGACAAATTTAAGCTCTGCATCAACATTCCAATTGAAAATTAGACCATTCTGGCGAATTCATTGCATTCAAAATTTGCATTCTAGAAAAGGAAATTCAAAAAGCTCCCAAAACCGACTGGATTCAAACCAAAACCCTAAAAGGCAAAGCGAAAACGAGCAAAAAACATGGGTCCCCATTTGCAATGGGGCGATGTGTGAAAACGTCACAACAGGCTCCTAGCTTGGACCTGGCTCTGATACCATGTAAATGTTATTGCAATTTCCAATTTAAAGAACAAGTTATATGCAGGATGGTGTATTTAAAATTTTGATATTATAACTATGACAATAATATTGTTATCTTTCTTTTCGCTACAGGTAAGGAGGATGAACATGTATCGATTTCAATGTCATCTCCTTTCTTTTGAATGATGTATATATAGTAAGGTTGTCACAATCAAGTGGCACCTTGATCGGACATGTCTTTTAGACATGTCCGACCAAGATGTCACTTGGTCGTGACTCTTACCAACAGCAACCGATCCACTCGGTGATAACTAATCGGTGCTAGTGTAAATGATAACAAGTCTGTAAACATACCCGATAAGGAATCGGTATCATTGCAAATGATAACAGATCGATAATCACACCCGATAGTGAATCGGTGTCATTGTAAATGAGCATGATAACTTAATTGCATTAGATCGACGCTTAACTTTGTTAAGCAAGTCGTCGATCTAATTCATCTTTATCAATGTCAATATTATAATCATGATCAATTTTATAATCTGATAAACATATTCAGTTCGGAGAGCATAAATCACATAATCTAATAGCATAGATGAGTAAACCAAAACAGAATAGAGGAGATTAACGGGTAAGGAAAGTCTTATCTTGCAGAAGCTACTAATGCATTAACAAGAACATGGGAAATTGTGGAGGCAAACAATGTTTAAAACTCTTGAAATCACTTGCAATCTGTTGGTATTTTGGTATAGTTTTGTCATTGATGTCAACACCTACTAAAACTCTAGCACTTTGGAGAATCAACAACATTCACCGGCAACCAAGTGACTCATGCACAGTCACCGGTATCTGGTACACTGGCAAAATATAATGATCAACGGCACTTAGAATGATATGGAAAACACTTGGTAATGTCGAAGACATCGTTTGGACATCTTATCCTGGAGTTTTGTTTATTGGTATATTCATATTTGCATATTTGTTGTTACCGGCAAATAGGTCTAGGGTTACACCGGCAAGTTTATCTTTTCCAGATCAGCATGGCACGCTATGGAGATGATTGATTATTGTTGTAAATGCATTAAGCCGACATGTTCAATCGGTTATTGCATCGGATATTATATTGTTTGTAAAATGTTTTTATTGTAATATCTTATAGAGCCAACCTACTAAAATTGGTCTTAGGTTATGGTATAAATGTAAGATCTTATTTGTAAGATCAAAATGTGGAATGCGAAAAAGGATTGTGTGAAGGTATATGCGAGAACAAGCAGAACTATACACGCAGACATCATTGGAAGATTGAAGGAGGGTTTTTGTGAAGACAATCAGAATTACACCGGTACCGAATCCAGCATATGAAGATGCTATTTTGTGCAGTACATTCTTATTGGATTTAACCATCCAACTGTAGTCAGTGTGACTCCCATTTTGTGATTGAGCAATGAGCTCTAGGCGCTTGGCCTTTCTGCATGTGCAGACCCCATTTATGTACACTTACTATCTGCAGTAGTATCATATGATTGTGGGTAAGGTTTCCCACCATGGTTTTTCCCCTTACAGGGTTTCCACGTACAAATATTGGTGTTATGTGTTGTGGATGACTTTGTCTTTATGTTTCATGCACTAATCCTTACCAGTATAGCAATTAACTATTAAATTTGTCTACCGGCATATTAAACTAGTTTACCGGTATCAAGCATTAAGTTGGTTAAGTTGTTTTTGGTTTGAATTTATTTGACAACTGATTCACCCCCTCCCCCCCCCTCTCAGTTGTCTCCGGGACCTAACACAATCAGGTCTCAGAGACCCAACTGCAAGTAATGAAAGCCATGAATTATGAACTTGCAATCACCCTTTCGAAACCCAAAATGAAACTTGAGGGCATAATAAAGAGGAAACAACAACAATAGGCATGAAAGCCATCACACCTGCCCACACTTTGAAAGATCAAATAATGACAATGAAACAAGAACCAAGTCTTCACGTGGTGAAGGAAAAAAGAGAAAACCAAAACCAAATCTGCAAAAACATGGCAAAAGTAGAGCAAAAATGGAGATTCAATAAAGTTGTATAAATTAAAATCACATGGCAAAAAAAAGAAGTACAACTGATCATCACCAACATTTCATGAGAATGGACCTCCTCGCATTCCATGTGATCAACGTTCTACTACTAGACCAATTGTAGAATGCCTTTCAACACACAGGTTAGCAATTATACTATGGTTTCTCTTCAGAAAATATTACACGTATCATGCCATTTCTTGTGGCATTTATATAAGAAGTGGCGTAACAATTTACTGAGTTTTCATTATGTTTCCTAGACTTACAACCACTCCATAAAATTAGCTTTCAAACAAGAAAATTATGGAAGCGATCATTTGCTTGATAAGGTTGAGTTTCTTGAGCCATTATTTAACAATGAAAGTGGACATTAAATAATGATAGAGGAAACAACAACAATAGGCATGAAAACCATCATACCTGCCCACGCTTTGAAAGATTAAATAATGACAATGAAACAAGCATTAAGTCTTCACGTGGTCAAGGAAAGAAGAGAAAACCAAAACCAAATCTGCAAAAACGTGGCAAAGGTAGAGCAAAAATGGGGATTCAATAAAGTTGCTGACCTTGCCAAGTGTTCTTCATGCCAAAACTCCCTCCAATAGGGGTTTGAATGAGCAAGAGCAAGAGCAAGTAAAAATCAGTTGCAAAACTGATTTCGGGTTTTGGGTGACTCATTACAAGTTTAAAATGACTTGTAATCCTCACTGCATGCAAATCAGGTTTTTTTATGGCCCATTACAAGTTGCTTTTTGAAAATAACTTGTAATGGGGGCTTTTAAAATCACTTTACAAGTTGAAATATGACTTAAAGCCAATTTTGGGTTTCAAAAGTCACTTTACAAGTTACTTTTTTACTTTAAGGCAATTTTGGGTTTTGGGAGACTCGTTACAAGTTGAAAAACTTGTAATTCTTTTTTACTTGCAATCACCTCAAAAAGTTCCTATAAACACTTAAAGTGAAAAAAGAAACATAAAGAGAGTTTACTTGTAATAACATCCAAAATACCCCCACTTGCAGTGAGTTAACTTGCAATGACATCAAAAAGATCCCCACTTGCAGTGACTGCTCTAAAACCCGAAATTGTACAGAAAATGGCTAAAATGAAGGCCAAAAATAACCAAAATTTTCATAGAGATGAAAGATAAGCTCGTGATTGATTTACCATCAAGAAATGTAGACTTTCCACCTTGCGAAGCATGCCCTAGAGTCTTAAAATCACAAATTTCAAGCAAAAAATCTCCTACTTGCAGTGACTGCTCTTAAACCCGAAATTGAAGAAAAAGCTAGGAAAATGAAGGCCAAAACTCACCAAAACTTGGACAACAATGGCAAAGACACCCCCTGATGATTTGACCCTATCAAATATGAGTTTTGAACCTCGTAAAACATGCCTTAGAGACAAAAATGACACATTTTGAGCAAAAATTTGTAGGAGTTGTCACATTTTTGAAAATTCAAAAATGAGGACAACACTAAACATTTGAGTAATTCCACCCGTAGATTACTTGTGATCTGATATTGGATTGTATTTTCAAATTTTCAGTTGGTGCGGAGTTTTCAGCATGCTAGTGTGGTGTAATATTTTCAAAAATATTGTGTGGTTTTTCAAATTTTATTTTGGGTGAAGGTTTCAGTTATTTCAATGTATTTCACAAATAATCTAATGGCTATTTTTGTGGGAGTTTGTGGTTGGCTTTTCTAATCTAGAGCAGGCCATACGTTATGAAAAAAAAAAGAGAGATATGTCAAATCGGTGATTGCAACAATTGTTCTTAGCATATTTTATCATTAAATCCATCTGCATCATCCTTTATATTAGCTATGCCAATCACAATCTAATCTGCAACAATCCTAAATGAGTTTGGGGTGTCATACCTTGCCATTACGGAGTTGTACAGACTTGCAACGTGTTTCAAATTAGCAATTTTCAATACAAGTCAGGGTTGTTTGATATATTTCAGTGATTCAATCTATTTGAAATTGGCCATACAAACTAGGATTGATGCAGTTGCATGTCAATTTTAGTAGTTGCATGTCGGTATTTAGAAATTGCATGTCATTGTTCAAAGGTTGCATGTCAGTTTCAGCAGTAATACTAGGATTTCCACGATGATTCATCAATCAAAGGTTTGCATCCTTATATGACAGCCCTATTATTTGATTTAATGCTGATTATGCTGATTATACCTATCTAGTATACCTTGTGATCATTGATATTTATATCATTCAGTATCTCTATCATAATAACTCTTTGTAAAACTAGATGGTTTACTGCCAATTAAAGGTTGCTCTTAATGTTGTAAGAAGATCCTGGATGATTTAATGCTGGATCCTATTTTAAATTATCCTTATTCAACATTTTGGCATTGATCTAGTATTCACTTGTTAGCTGCCAGTTCAGCATTGATCAATCTTCTAGTAATCTACCCATTTGGCATTGATCAAATCTGCTTCTTATCTACCATTCTGATATCGATCAGATCTGCTCACTATCTATCAGTGGCATTGATCATATCTACATATTTATTTTTAATTGTAAAGTGGACAACTTGCCACCAGTAAGTTTTAAAATTAATTTCTTATTGGCTACATTCTAATTTCTCTATGCTCTCACCTTGCCCTCATTGGGATCTTGGTGATCAAAAAGAACTTAAGTGTGTGTTGATTTTAAAATCTGGTGAAATCCAGTTAGCATTTCTACCAGGGACATAACAAACTGGGGAAGATTTATTCACTATTTGGTTGGATCGTTGATTTTCAGGATTATGTATTTAAAAAGGATAAAAAGGAAGACCGTGGAAGGCTTGAGCAAATCATGCTTGAGGTAGAGGTAGTAGCAATGGCAAAGGAGAAGAAGAGAACACAAGCAAATCCCACAGATGTTTTTGGCACATACACGTATCATAGCTGCAGCAACATTGAGGATCTATTTAAGATGCAAGCACAAGAGCCATCATAGAACTAGCAATGCTAAACCAAGGGATACAAGTTTCTCTCTACCCTAGTCCATGTCATTTTGTCTCTAATGCCATGGATATACTAATCCATGAATTTTGTATAGCAAAGCCACTTGTGAATATTAATATCATAGTTTGCAAACTTGGAACTCAACAAAAATTTGGTAGACCCAAATTTGACTCCGACTTAATTACTTAAAAAAATACTTAAATTCAAAACTCAACATAACTCGGCAAAAATTTGGCATC